>NC_051154.1:439193290-439370790 GCF_013339745.2 Dermacentor silvarum
ATAGTCGCTTGTGGCACTCTGCAAATCGGATGTATGCGTCTAGACGTCTTAATATATTTTAAATCGACTGCATGCCGATAGCCGAAGCGCTTCTACGTGGCTTTGTGTTTTAATTGAATTCTCCTTACACTAATAAATAGTAAATTGTCGACGTATTGTTTTTTTCACGTATTCTAGTTTATTGTATATTGTAAAGTATAATGTGTAATCATTTATACGACGCTACGGCGCCCACTTCTGTCATCTGCGGCTGAAACAAGTTTTACTGTAGAGCATAGAGGCCCTAACTCAGTGATCTAAACAGAAATATTAGGGTATAACTCAGGTTCTGCATGACCGATTCTGTCAGCATTGTAATATCCATTCAGTCCATAAAAGAAGATTCCCTCTTCGGTGCGTCTACTTATATGTCACTGGCCTAAACACTTGTGGCAGCTTCATCATGAATCTACGAGAATTATGGGTGCTCCTCCCTTAATTTCTCAAGCTGGACATGGCGAGGCCTGGCTGTGGCAAAAACAATGTGAATAATAGAAGCGGCAATTAAGTCGGTTGCACTGTAATGGGCGTATCCGACGTCAACGAAGCGGGCGCCACGCGACTGTTGAGGCTGTCGGAGGCAGCCATATAGGGCCGCAGATATGTTCGCTCGGCGCACTTTTCAGAGAATAACAGATGGCCGTTAATAGCTCACGCACGACTGTCAAACTGTGACGAGGGCGAATAATAGAAGTATACCGGCTTCTTTCAAAGCAAAGGGTGGGAGGCCCAATGCGTGGCAGATGGCAACGAAAGGTGTAGCCGAAATTTGAAAAAGTACGGGGTCTAATGCCCTGTTGTGAAGGGGGTACGTACCCCTCTGGTTTGCCACTATCTCCTCTTCTGCCCTTGATGACACTGCTGTAGTTGGCAGTGAAGAGCGCGGTGGTAGGAAGCCTGGTTTGAAATCACACGATTTATGCATATCTCAATGAAATGTGTGAACAGTCGTTTCAATTTTGGAAGAATGAATTGAATGCTGAAGTTTTACCTTCCAAAACCACGATTTGATTATGAGGCACGCTGTAGTGGGGGACTTCGGAATAATTCTAACCACGTGTCGATCTTTAACGTGCCGCCAATGCACGGGACACGGGCGTTTTGCATTTCGCCCCCATCGAAATGCGGCAGCCGCGGCCGGGATTTGATCCCGTGACCTCGGGCTTGGCAGCACTACGTCATAGCCGCTAAGCCATCGCGGTGGGTTAAGAAGAATGCGCTGGCTCTGTGGGAGAAAAGGAAGTGGCAAAGTCACTGACGTTCACGCGTCCCAAATGAAATTTCTTGATGCCAAATTAATGACGAATTTGCTCCTGGCTAAAGCACACAACCTTAAAAGAGAGGCACACACTTTATGTGTCCGTGTATATCCTTCGCGCGCGTACAGTGGGCGTCCAAAATTTACGGACCATGGGATTAGCGGAAACATTAAATTTCGAGCAGTTTGTGACCACAGTAAGTAAAAGCAATTTGGTTCTCATATACAATAGAAAATATGGAAATTCGAATATTAGGCTACGGTGCCAGGCTACAGCAGTAATCGGCCTTTTCTCAGGTCCTGTTGCCCATAAGCTTTCGACGTCAACCGTGTCCACTTACATTAGGCACGAAATAGCTCTTTTTAGTAGCGGCCGTCCAATAACAGTCAGCGTCTTGCCTATATTATCATGCAAGTGTAAGTACGAATTGCTTGCTATAACGTCATGAGGAATTCTGATTGTCGCCTTTCTGACATGGAGACGGGGTGTCCCGTTACTTCATCGCATTCTCTTTAAATTATTGGCCTTATTGTTCCCCAGACCTGCCAATGAACGCCTTTCCTGCAGTTGAGGCGTCACACAAGGAGGTGGAACCACGGTACAGTGCGCGGTGAGCATAAGGAGCGGTTGAGAGATAGTTAATGCTAAATAAATACAAGTCGGCCAATCCGCTTATTATTTGAAATGGAGAAAGAGGAGGGAGAATAAGTTCTGGGCTATTACGCGAGGAAACCAAGATGTTATTATGAGGCACGCAGTAGTGGGGGTCTTTGGATTAATTTCGACCACCGGGGGTTCCTTAACGGACACTAAATGCATGGTACACAGGCGTTTGCGCATTTCGCCCTAATCGAAATGCGGCCGCCGTGGCCGGCATTCGATCCCGCGCCCTAGGGCTCATGAGCGTAACGCCAAAGCCACTACGCCCCCACGGCGGGTAAAAGAACAGGGCACGAATTCACAAAACTTTCTTACGCTAAAATTCTTCGTAAGAAAAAATTCCAGCCAATCCTGATGTTGGGCATATTATTAGAGAAGGCGGTTGGCCAATGGCAGAGAGTACTTACGAAAGAAAAGCTTTGTTAATTCGGCCCCAGAACACGAAGGGAAGGAAATGCAGGGAGGAGAATCATGATCTCTGATACAGAGCCGAAAATTACGATGAAGTTTGCATGCAGTACACGAAGCGAAGGTGCACCTCATTCTGTGATGGCCAGACCAGTCAGAAACACTCCGTGGTTTCGGGGGCTGGCTGCAGGATCGTGGCATATCGGCAAGTCTAATCGCATTTCTGTGAACCCGGTAAAATCGGGTCGAGCCGAGCGTGTGGGTCCTGAATGAGCTGTCGTGTCGAGCCTAGGAGACGTTGGCTTGTGTCAGGTCAACGCTACAATAGCACGTGATATGAATCACTCGATCCGCCTCGCAGGACTGCCGGCGGCAGTGTAGCCAGCGGGAAAAAAAAAGCGTTGGCATATATTTACACACAATACTGGCCTCCGTAATGTACCAGCGGGTCACGACTTCCAAGGCGCAATCTCCTTCACTCGTGCGGCCCCGCTGGCACGACTCGCCATGGAGGACCTGTGCTGCTGTCTCACTCGCCAAGATCAGCTTGATGCAAGTGCTGCGAGTGGCTAGACGGGGTGGCCTCGCTTGAACCTTTCGGACCCATCTAAACGAGACTTCTGTTGGAAACATTGAAGTGAGAATGTCAAGTGAAATCAACTTCGGGTGCCGCGCGAAGTGTGGCTGGCACATTTGTGTCGCACTCGTCTCTGCGCTATACGCTAAAGGTGAACTGTAGAACAAGTTTTAAATTGTGGCGTTTAGCGTACCGAAACTGCACAGGGAATTTTCAGGGACGTCGTATTAGATGGATCCGAATTAATTATGACCAGCCGGGGTTCTTTAACGAGCACCTGAATCTGAGTACACGAGCGTTTTTGCCGCCATTGAAATACGGTCGCCATGGCCGGGAATCCAACCCACGACCTCGCCCTCAGCAGCAGAATACCATAGCCAATGCACCACCGGTCCCGCCTTGCGTCGAGGAAGTCCCCACGATTGCCATTTTGCATTGAACGCACAGAACTCCGGCAAGGAGACTAGCACCAACACACCTCTTTTTCCTCACACTCCCCAAGAAAATCATGAAGATGCAACCGACATGTTGTAATCCGTGTGAAACGAAGTTTCCGTCAAGCTTATGTATCAAATCAAATACAACTAACATAGGTGCCTATAAAATTGTGTTGACATTCACACTGTGTAGGCTGTAGCCTAATGAAGTATTTATTACTATCCACAACAAAGGCCACAAGTTTGATATCTCGTAATTTTTATGTTTGTCCACTGCACCGCTCGCCAGCTATGCCGGAATAAAGACACCAATTAATACAGGCGGATGCACACAGTGGAACTCTTACACAGAGCTCACTCTTTTCCTTTTTCGATTCCCCCTTTCCCTTAATCCCGCTGTAGGGTAGCAAACCGGATGCTCGTCTAATTGACCTCCCAGCCTTTCTTCTATTTTGCTATTTCTCTCTCTCTCTCTCTCCTACGGAGCGATGTCACAAGAACGAAGGCGATGCATGACGCCTGTCGAGAGAAGAACCACGATGGGAGGTGTAAGCACAGACAAGTGCGACACATACCTCGCTACACTCAAGGATTCTGTACCTTTTCTACTACAGTGGCAGATAGCCATTATGGAGGATTCACCAAGAATGCGCACACACCCAAATGGCACATATCAAATGGCTAAATCAAAGAAAACCATGTATATCAAAGGAATTCATTCATTATAATGTGCTATTCCGAACAGGGGTGGCGTGCTTTAGAGCTACCTATGAGCCGGCTTTGTATGTACAGGTTTTATTTCAGGTTCATTTTTTTAATACGCAGAACAGAGGCGCGCTTACTCGCGCAAGTTTGTTAAACAGCATATAGCATTCGGCGTACACGTAACCTTCCTAATATATATCCAGAAATAAATCCGCGCATACTCGCTGCGCAAATATATATCCGCAGACGTACCAGCCTACCATGCAGTGGGCGGCAGACTGCGGACAGTAGTGACAGCCACGCGAAAGCCGACTAAGGCAAACGGGAGGCAAACGGCTAAATGATGTTTTCAATTCTGCGTTAGAATGTCGGATAGACCTGCGTGGTAGATTTTTTAAATGCGTAAGCATTTCTATGCCTACACAACGAGTGCGCCCATCCATCCGTCCATCGCGTAAGATGATCGCTTTCAAGATAGGGCCCGCAGAAGCGAGTGAATTGACATTCGTGCTGCTTCTTGCTTCAACGCCAACTAAGCGGCGAGAACACAGCGCCCTCGAAGCTATCTGCACTCGGCACCCACTGTCCCCATCGCAAATCGCTTTCAAGATAGGGCCCGCAGAAGCGAGTGAATTGACATTCGTGCTGCTTCTCGCTTCAACACCAACTAAGCGGCGAGAACACAGCGCACACGAAGCAATCAGCACTCTGCCTTCATTGCAGATCGCTTTCAAAATAGGGACCGCGCGTCTCGCTTAACGCGAACTAAGCGGCGAGAACACAGCGCCCTCGAAGCTATCTGCACTCGGCAGCCACTGTCCCCATCGCAGATCGCTTTCAAGATAGGGCCCGCAGAAGCGAGTGAATTGACATTCGTGCTGCCTCTCGCTTCAACGCCAACTAAGCGACGAGAACACAGCGCACACGAAGCAATCAGCACTCTGCCTTCATCGCAGATCGCTTTCAAGATAGGAACCGCACGTTTCGCTTCAACGCGAACTAAGCGGCGAGAACACAGCGCCCTCGAAGCTATCTGCACTCGGCACCCACTACCCCATCGCAGATCGCTTTCAAGATAGGGCCCGCAGAAGCGAGTGAATTGACATTCGTGCTGCTTCTCGCTTGAACGCCAACTAAGCGGCGAGAACACAGCGTACACGAAGCAATCAGCACTCTGCCTTCATCGCAGATCGCTTTCAAGATAGGGACCGCGCGTCTCGCTTCAACGCGAACTAAGCGGCGAGAACACAGCGCCCTCGAAGCTATCTGCACTCGGCAGCCACTGTCCCCATCGCAGATCGCTTTCAAGATAGGGCCAGCAGAAGCGAGTGAATTGACATTCCTACTGCTTCTCGCTTCAACGCCAACTAAGCGGCGAGAACACAGCGCACACGAAGCAATCAGCACTCTGACTTCATTGCAGATCGCTTTCAAGATAGGGACCGCGCGTCTCGCTTCAGCGCGAACTAAGCGGCGAGAACACAGCGCCCTGGAAGCTATCGGCACTTGGCACCCACTTTCCCCATCGCAGATCGCTTTCAAGATAGGGCCCGCAGAAGCGAGTGAATTGACATTCGTGCTGCTTCTCGCTTCAACGCCAACTAAGCGGCGAGAACGCAGCGCCCTCGAAGCTATCTGCACTCGGCACCCACTGTCCCCATCGCAAATCGCTTTCAAGATAGGGCCCGCAGAAGCGAGTGAATTGACATTCGTGCTGCTTCTCGCTTCAACACCAACTAAGCGGCGAGAACACAGCGCACACGAAGCAATCAGCACTCTGCCTTCATTGCAGATCGCTTTCAAAATAGGGACCGCGCGTCTCGCTTTAACGCGAACTAAGCGGCGAGAACACAGCGCCCTCGAAGCTATCTGCACTCGGCAGCCACTGTCCCCATCGCAGATCGCTTTCAAGATAGGGCCCGCAGAAGCGAGTGAATTGACATTCGTGTTGCCTCTCGCTTCAACGCCAACTAAGCGACGAGAACACAGCGCACACGAAGCAATCAGCACTCTGCCTTCATCGCAGATCGCTTTCAAGATAGGAACCGCACGTTTCGCTTCAACGCGAACTAAGCGGCGAGAACACAGCGCCCTCGAAGCTATCTGCACTCGGCACCCACTACCCCATCGCAGATCGCTTTCAAGATAGGACCCGCAGAAGCGAGTGAATTGACATTCGTGCTGCTTCTCGCTTCAACGCCAACTAAGCGGCGAGAACACAGCGTACACGAAGCAATCAGCACTCTGCCTTCATCGCAGATCGCTTTCAAGATAGGGACCGCGCGTCTCGCTTCAACGCGAACTAAGCGGCGAGAACACAGCGCCCTCGAAGCTATCTGCACTCGGCAGCCACTGTCCCCATCGCAGATCGCTTTCAAGATAGGGCCAGCAGAAGCGAGTGAATTGACATTCCTACTGCTTCTCGCTTCAACGCCAACTAAGCGGCGAGAACACAGCGCACACGAAGCAATCAGCACTCTGACTTCATTGCAGATCGCTTTCAAGATAGGGACCGCGCGTCTCGCTTCAGCGCGAACTAAGCGGCGAGAACACAGCGCCCTGGAAGCTATCGGCACTTGGCACCCACTTTCCCCATCGCAGATCGCTTTCAAGATAGGGCCCGCAGAAGCGAGTGAATTGACATTCGTGCTGCTTCTCGCTTCAACCCCAACTAAGCGGCGAGAACACAGCGCACACGAAGCAATCAGCACTCTGACTTCATTGCAGATCGCTTTCAAGATAGGGACCGCGCGTCTCACTTCAACGCGAACTAAGCGGCGAGAACACAGCGCCCTCGAAGCTATCTGCACTCGGCACCCACTGTCCCCAAGCAGATCGCTTTCAAGATAGGGCCCGCAGAAGCGAGTGAATTGACATTCGCGCTGCTTCTCGCTTCAGCGCCAACTAAGCGGCGAGAACACAGCGCACACGAAGCAATCAGCACTCTGCCTTCATCGCAGATCGCTCTCAAGATAGGGACCGCGCGTCTCGCTTCAACGCGAACTAAGCGGCGAGAACACAGCGCCCTCGAAGCTATCTGCACTCGGCACCCACTGTCCCCAAGCAGATCGCTTTCAAGATAGGGCCCGCAGAAGCGAGTGAATTGACATTCGCGCTGCTTCTCGCTTCAGCGCCAACTAAGCGGCGAGAACACAGCGCACACGAAGCAATCAGCACTCTGCCTCCATCGCAGATCGCTTTCAAGATAGGGACCGCGCGTCTCGCTTCAACGCGAACTAAGCGGCGAGAACACAGCGCCCTAGAAGCTATCTGCACTCGGCACGCACTGTCGCCATCGCAGATCGCTTTCAAGACAGGGCCCCAGAAGCAAGTGAATTGACATTTGTGCTGCTTCTCGCTTCAACCCCAACTAAGCGGCGAGAACACAGCGCACACGAAGCAATCAGCACTCTGCCTTCATTGCAGATCGCTTTCAAGATAGGGACCGCGCGTCTCGCTTCAACGCGAACCAAGCGGCGAGAACACAGCCCCCTCGAAGCTATCTGCACTCGGCACCCACTTTCCCCATCGCAGATCGCTTTCAAGATAGGGCCCGCAGAAGCGAGTGAATTGTCATTCGTGCTGCTTCTCGCTTCAACGCCAAGTAAGCGTCGAGAACACGGCGCACGCGAAGCAATCAGCACTCTGCCTTCATCGCAGATCGCTTTCAAGATAGGGACCACGCGTCCCACTTCAACGCGAACTAAGCGGCGAGAACACAGCGACCTCGAAGCTATCTGCACTCTGCCTTCATCTCAGACCGCTTTCAAGATAGGGACCGCGCGTCTCGCTCCAAGGCGAACTAAGCAGCGAGAACACAGCGCCCTCGAAGCTATCTGCACTCGGCACCCACTGTCCCCACCGCAGATCGCTTTCAAGATTGGGCCCGCGCGGCCGCGCCATACGCAGCCAGCGCGAAGTACGGTTGATCATTTTTTATAATAGTTCAACGCGGATGCATAAGGGACTAAAGAGCGAGAAAGGCTTATAATGATCGGAACGTCATCAGCGCACCATGGTGCCGCCACCTGCAACAGTTTGCGTGCGTCTTTAATTCACCTTGCACCGTCGTCCGCTGCAGTTCGTGTCGCCACAGAGCTGTTGTTTATACTGGTCAGATCAAGTTTCATAGTATTGATAATGACACCGGGCTGCATGGAGATGAGCATGGCTTCAGAACGGCGCAACAAGGAAGACGAAAGATGAAAGAACACACGAACACCTTTCATCTTTCGTCTTCCTTGTTGCGCCGTTCTGAAGCCATGCATCCGTACCAACTCGCCCAATTGTCAGTGCTACTCAATGGAGATGAGCAACTGGCACAATTCTTACGATTACTTAGACAACTCCCGGATGAGTTCCAGCATGAATTTTTCTAGTTTCCATATCTGTCTCTTTGATGAGCAGTCACGGAGGTTTGTTTCAAACATTCTTATTGTTCTTTCCACTGCCACTGGTGTTTGAACGCATGTCCCTGCGGCCATATGTACGTGGAAGCTGGACGCGCTAACCACTCCCGAGTCACGCAACATTCATGCTGGGTAATTTGAACTACATTTCATTTTTTTACACCCTTTGGGGCTCGTCTTGTCGTCTAACAGCAATGGTCAACAATCTTGTGTGCAATTTTTATTTCACACACTGCGCTCACCGTATTCCTAAACAACACAGTGTTAAATAGCTGCCGAAATGATGTTACTGGCTGGACTGCAATTTCGTTTATCGGAAAGTTAACTTCCTTGAGCAAACTCAGTTCTCAAGCATATGTGCAAGTGAATTAACGAGCACTTTTGCTTCGGTATTGAGCCTTGGTACCACTATGGATGCTTCGCAGATATCAAGCGTTTTAGATGGACTCTTAAACGGCTAAATCATGCGGCTGTCGAAAGCCACAACGCAGCTGAGTTGCCTTCAGTGACAACTCCTCGTCTGGTGAGCCCGGAGAGACGTGATCACGTCGCTTTCAGTACTATTAAGTGAGGCGGCACATCCTGTACCCTATACCGTTCCGTTTCAGACTTCGCATGGGAAGGCCAAACTAGCTGTTCTACACACTTTTTCTTGACTTCCGATTTCCTGCGTTACATTATTGACTTACTAACACTATTCCAATGGCACAGTTTCCACGGAGAATTTGTGGCATAGGCTGCAGTTCAGGCGGTTTGGGTTTATACAAAAAACGCTCTGCGCATGTGCTTCACGCAAACAACTTAGGACCTACTCTTTTGATATTCCAGATCATAGCATTACTGCAGGGCTGCATATCCCGAAGCTAATGATTCGCGCGAAGTGAAGCAATGTTTTGTGAAAATGCAATGAAACACTCAGGCCATAGAGGCGAACAACTTATACTCACAATGTTGATGCAAATCAGCAGTACGACCCCCGCTTTTGCTCGTAATAATATTACTCAAAATGTGTTTTTAATTATTAACCGTACTTGTAAGATAATAAAAAATATCAGTCACAAGAGGCGCAATGTGTTGCGTTCTCTCCTGGCACCAGAAAGCCCACAGGGTATAGGTGTCGGTTCGGGACGTAAAACCTTATATGGCATTTATACATGATGTACAGGTCACTCAGAAAGTAAACGGAGCACGCAAGTTATGGCCGAACTACGTCTCCGTGCACTAACTAACGGCTGTAGAGCGTACTATAAGCACGCGCAAAAGAAATCAGCGCTTGCGCTGCGATGCACTTTTGACCACTGTCTCATCGACGTCTCAGGCGAAGGAGCGCTTCTCCCAACGGTCGACGCCAGGGAAGAATTGTGCGTTTCTTGGTGAATGCGACGACCACTTTGCTCGACATCCAAAGATCACCGTTGTCTCATCGTCTCTGGGAACACCATGGTTGCAGTGCCACGATTCTTTCTAAGCCCGATAGACTCCCTCTTCGTCTGGTCAGTGAACACACGTTATTCAAACAATAAAAAATACAATAATTTTGATAACACTATATTTTTGTCGCGAGAAATAAAGCGCGGTCATTGACGCTCTCCGCAAGTGCAGGAAGCATACCCTTTTGACAGGAGCTTCCTGCCGCAGATAAATGATTGCAGTAAGCGTGAAAAGCTCCCCTAACATCGACTGATGGAATAGGCACTCTTTCGGCTGAGCCGTCGTTGATTCAGTGGTCCGAAGAGTAATACACGACTAACCACAATAGCCCCGGCCACCGCAGACTTCTTTCGCGCAGGTTTTGTAGTACGCGCGTATATCAAGTTTGGTCCCCGCTTGCGTGTTACGTTTACTTTGTGGGGCACCTGTACCTGCTAACTTTAGCCAAATTTCAAAGCCATTGCGTAGGTTGCCCTACATAAAAAATTGGAGCACGCTTAAGCTTCGCCTTTAATAGTAGAACGCGATAGCGTTATCGAGACCCGTTCGCATCGCATCGTTCGCATACGGCAAGTAGGCTTCATTCACTGCAACAGTGAACGTGGGAAAGCCAGCTTACAAAGACCAAGCTTACACCAATCCTCTTAAAGTCGGCTTCACTTTTAAACTGAAATGCATTGCTGAAAAGACGTTTTTCCAGGGTCAATATAAGTGGTCTTATATTAAAATGTGAACGCCCTAGCACCTTCTTTGTTATTTTATTAATTGTTTGCTATTGCCCCGACGCGCGCAATTCTGGTAGAAATGCTAGAAAAGGGGTTTCTGTTTCAGTTTCCTTGTGCAGAATTAAGTTTTCTCGCACATTCAAGTTACAATCCGACGGCGATTGCGACGCCGAAAGGAAAAGTCGTAATTTACCATTTTTCTGACGTCTTTCACTGTGAGCAATTCAATTTTTTTTCACCAAAACTTTGCACCACGTGGAGGGCCTGCGCGGCCTAAGTGGTTGTATGATTTTCTCCGCCACCCTTGATCACACGCCGGTTTCCGACGCCGGATTTTCTGCTACACGGGGCCCTAAACGCTATGGCGTTAAAATGCGACCACAAGCATGCTGTCGGTGGTGCTGTGGAACGAGAAACGTTTTCATGTGTGCGTGTGGTCCTGTGTGATCGCATGATCACTCTAGAATAATGAAACAATATCTAAAGTTATAAATTAGGGGGGAAACTGCCAATAAGGAAGTGTAGAGTGTTAAAAAAACCCAGTCAATGCGGCATCACCTTAAATTGCAGCATAGTACGCAATACCGTTTTCTGTGCCGTAATGACAGCCGGCGACACAGAAAGAAAAAAAATGTCGCAGTTTCGCCCAAAAGGCGAAGCATCGATTGCGATAGCAAATTAGTAGAGAGCTATTCGGGGTAGGGATAGTAGTTTTATCGGCTGCATAAACTTGGATACATTGGCTTACTAACTGAAATAACAATCGTGGTGCCAGCGCGCACAAGCAAGCATCAATAGATCACACTCAATGACCGCAGCCAACGACTGTCAAAACGCTGGCAGCAAGCGCAGGTTTGCGCGGTCTATCGCTTCAACGGAAACTGAGCGGCGAATGCACAGCGCATAGAATGGTCAGAGCCGTGTGGAGATAAGAGACGGTGCGGATGACCGGCATCCCCGGGCAAAGTGCAAAGGGGAAGCTGCCCCCCCCCCTCTTCCCGCTTTGTTGCTTTCGCGTGGGAGATTGAGTGGCAAGATACGACTTTGGTGCCGGAGCACAGCGCCGCCCCGCCTCCCTCTCTCCCTCCCATACCCCCACAGTCTTTTGCGCGAAGGTCACGTTTGCTTTCCGCCGAGCGTTCGCTCTCCGTGATAGCGCGGGGGGGGGGGGGGGGGGGGGGGTTCGCCCTCCTGTGATAGCGCGCGTCCCCCGCGCGCTTTCGCTCGCGCATACGGCGCGCGGCGCCGATTTTATCGCCCTTGGAATCTATACGAAACATCACGGCGACGGCGACGACGACGGCGACGATGACGGCAGAAATCCGGTTGAAGTGTCCATATAATTGCTATCGCAATAAAAACAATAAGTAGTGACCGCCGTATGAATTCATAGCAATATTCATGCGAGTGGTTGGCCTCACTAGCGCTTGTCTATGCAGCAAGCGCGACTCTTCACAATAGCGATAAGTAGACTGAATAGTCTGATAGCGTCGCTGCCATGCCACTTTCTCGGCAGCACCCTACCGTTTTTGTAAGCGCTGTTAATTGATACGAGGTACGCTTGGAAGCAATGGGATCGCGGCGCTAAAGTATGCTATCACGTAGGGTATATGGTCTCACGCAAAAGGAATACTGGCGCTGGCATGATATTGTATTCATGGGAATACCGGAAGGTGTTGGATTCGAATTAGTATCCTTCTCGGAGAGCCAAGACAGCATGAAGATGCGTCTAACTAACAGTGTTGAGTCTGTCATAATGGGCAATTTCTTACGAAAACAGAGCGTGTAAAACCTCCATGGTTACGTAAAATATTTTTTTTCAGCCAAGAGAACTCGTGCTGGCCTGCGCTATTATATCAAAAGTGAACAGAACCGGTGGCCCGATAAAGTTGGAAGAAAAACTACAATGTCATCACTCACTTTGTGGCAGTATTAGTTGTCTATTTTTGGGTCCCTTAGTTGTATAGAGTGGGAGTAAACAATAAAGATATTTAGGAGCGAAAACAAAAAGCTTTATACGATGTTATAACTCTAAGACCGCATTATTGTTGCGGGAATGCCAAGCCTAGCCTGCACCAAGGGGTCCCAACGCCCTTCAGGAAACTCGTGTACACGGTGGCGCAAGATTTCCCTCAAGGTGATATTGGAAGAAACTGTGTGTCTGGTCACACAGACCTTTTTTTGCGTATTGTAGGCTTTCGTTAGGACAAAGATAAAGTTATTGCTCTATGGGCAAGTAAGTTAAATACAGGACACCGCGCATATATATATATATATATATATATATATATATATATATATATATATATGTGTGTGTGTGTGTGTGTTTGTATTTCATCTCGGCCTTTTTCCCAAATCCTGTCGTGTTCCTGCAATCGGTGCATTCTTATACTTTCTCTGAACATTAACGGATACCGAGCAGCTCGTTTTTTTGTCTTTCACTATCTGGGCACCAACGCGAAAAGTAGGATATTCTCTTTATGCGCATCTCCACAAGTCTAAGCACGCTCCGCTTACTTAGAAACACACCACCCCTTGCTGTTAAACGCGAGAGACCGTGAAAAAGGCGGTACACAAATGTGAGCGTGCCCCTTATTTCTGATCGTGGACTGTCGGCTCCCGAGCTAACGAGCAAAGCTGAATAAGATTTCACTGGTAAAGTATTCTTTCGAAACTCAACGTTTGTCCGCATTTCCTGCTCACAGTTTTTTGAAACTGCTTGCTCTCAATTTGATGTCCACAAGGGTTGAATTTGTTGATCGTGTATACGTACAAAGACATGAAATCTGCCAAAGAGGCAGTGTAACTGCCATATTAACAAGCATTTTTCTGGAAAAAACTTGATTAATCACAAAAAATAATATTGGAACGCAACCGTGATGTCAAGGTCTACCGATAGATCGATGATTTTTTTATTTTGTTGAAATTATCTTCCAATGAAAGTCTGGGTTCTGTGGCTGCAGATATTTTGCATTGCTAGAAGTTTTCCTCTTATGCACTGAATTTTACGTTTAAACTTCCACAAAGGACTTCTATCAGATTTCTGGACCTTCAACTGACTTTTAGTACAGGCAGTCATCCATGTATTCACCTCGATCCAAAAAGGCGCTCTTACCTTATATTTCGCGTCGAGAAAGGTATAGTCACTCTGTGCTTCTAACATTTGTTGCAAGAAGTTGTTTTCATACAATGCACTCGAACTTCGTGAAGCAGGCAGGAATGCTTATGGCAGCTGCGTTTCCAGGACAGATAAGAAAAACTGTAGCGGAAACATTGGTGAAAAGCAGAAGGAGCACAGCTTAGGCCAGGACAGCACCGTCCTTGTGGAAAAACCGAAAACTTAAAGTGCTACCGTATCTATGTACATGTGCTGTCGCACAACATCAAGAAAGGTGAGCACATTTTATCTACGCTGCCTCTTCGTGGTCTTCTCGGCACCTTCAGGAAGCTGGTTAGCTTGTGCGGCTGCATCGGCCAGCAAAAGAAAGCAATAAACGTGTGGAATTGGCCACATTGTCAAATATGCACAAAGGTGATTCATTGTATTTTTGTCATGTGGGCAGGTATCGGCCAATGTGGACGATGTATCAATGATCGCCTGATCATAATGTGTCATAAAGTGTCCCTTTCGACAAAGAATGGTGCTCACCTGCCAAGGCATCCCAGACACTGCTGGTGCACTCCGATGTTTGATAGTTCCATGGTTTCGGGTGGCAAAAGACAGAGTCAAAAAGAGAAGTTTGAAAAGCTTTTTACGTTATTAAGCCAGGAAACAAGTGTGTGAGCGCAACATCCTTAAGCCTAGGTTAAAAAGAATTACGATTATTAAGTGGTAGCATATCGTGGGACTGGTTTCTAGATTTGCTTTCTGGCTTGGTTATTGTGATCGTTCTCGTCCATTCGCCGATGCTACCGGAGGCTATGTATTTGCTATTTCCTGCAATGAAATATAAGTCCTTAGTCTAGCTTCATCCCGTCGTTTTTATTGCGATAGCAATTATATGGACACTTCAAGCGGATTTCGGCCATCGTTGTCGCCGTCGCCGTGAGGTCCCGTATAAAGTCCAAGGGCGATAAAATCGTCGCCACGTGCCGTATGTGCGAGTGAAAGCGCGCGGGGGACGCGCGCTATAACAGAGAGCAAACGCACGGCGGAAAGCAAACGCGACTTCGGTGGCGCGGAAGGCCGTGGGGGTATCGGAGGGAGGGAGGCGATGCGACGCTGTGCTGCGGCACCAAATGCGTATCTTGCAACCGGGCGCAAGGGGAACTGGCCACTCAATCTCCCACGCGAAAGAAGGAAAGCGGGAAGGAGGCGCGGGAAGGAGGGGGCAGATTTTAAAGGGACACTAAAGAGAAACCGGAAGTTGAGCTTAAATGGTAGAATATCCTTTCACGATCACAGCCATACTATTCTTACTGCAAACAGATGTTTAATAAGCGAGAAAATAGCGAAAAACTGAAGGATAGGTGCTGACGCCCCTTAGAATTTCCCGCACTACACATTCGGGATGTCGGAGATTACAAATGTAGGCCGGTCGCGATTGGTCCAGAGCGATTTATTACTGTTAATAAAACGCGAAATGAAATACACCTTATACGTACATAAACAGCATTTGCCAACTTTTTAAACCGTTTCAAGCTAGGAAGAACAAGTTTAGCACAAAATTAAATAAATAAGAAAAAAAATGGCATGGCGATACATCTGGTCGTGATAGTTTCGTAGTTTCGTTTTTGGTCAATGTATCGTCGCGTGCGCCTGTTCCGCTCTACGGTGCTTGGTTGCCTGTTGCGTGGCTCGAAATGGCGGGAAACAGCCAGAAAATGCCTCGTGTGTGTAGTGTTGAGGGCTGTATAAATGACCCAAGGCGCTTGCTCAGGCGCAGCGGCAGTGTTGACTCGATTGTGTCCTTTCATGTGGTGTCACGCGGTGAGCCCCGGCTCCCCGGCGTTCGCAATGGCTCAGTGCTCTGCCGATGATAAAACGGCAAAAAAGCCAGAGAAAGCGATGGTGTGCTCTCTGCATTTTCGCCCTCGGATTATGTGTATAATCCTGCCCACGGAAAGTATCTTGGCGTGCCCCAAAGGCCAGTCCTTTCTCAAGCAGCTGTTCCCTCAATGCGGCCTTCATCAAACCCCCTACCGGTGCCCCTGCAGCAGCAAACTGGCGGCTCAGTGAGTGCTGAATGTCATTAAATAAAGCCACGAAATAACCATACCAAGTACGTGCGCAACTTTCTACGCTTGTTCTGTCGGGAACATCGTCGCCTGGCGGACTGGACGCTTCGCCTTCCGTCGACGAAAACGATCGAAGCTCTGCTTTCCGCCGGCGCGGCCGGCGGCTCACCGCCATCGCACGCGGAAACACCGACCGCTCGAGCACGGAGGATCATTTCGCGCTCCGTTTCATTGAATATCGCTGAAATGCAGTCCTGCTTCCCTGGCGAGCTCTTCGTTGCAAGGTTCAGCAGCAGCAACGGTATCCATCGTGGCGAACGCAAACGTAGCGACCATGCATGCAGCCATGATGCATCCAGCGCCTCGGCCGTTTACGCAAGCGGTGACGTATCATGGCGCATTCTGATTCGCTGAGAGCAACGAAATCTGTGACGACACTGCTTAAGCGCCAAATCTGGGGTGAGAGAAATTGAGGAAGGGATATTTGGTCTTTGTTGACGAATTTCTCCGCTAATAACTCATATTTTTGCATTCAACAAAAACTGCATGCATTCCTGAAGGTCCCTCTTTTATTCCAGCTGAACTTCCTTTTTCTCTTTAGTGTCCCTTTAATATGCCAGCAACTGCGCTTGTATTTTGCCCTGCTGCGGCGGTCGCCCGCACCGTTTCTTAAAAGCGATCTCCACATGGCTCTGACCTTTGTATGCGCTGTGCATTCGCCGCTCAGTTTCTGTTGAAGCGATACACTGCACGAACCTTCGCTCGCTGCGGCCGCTGCGCTTGCTGCCAGCGTTCTGACAGTGGTTGTTTGCGGTCATCGAGTGGGATCTATTGATGTTTGCTTGTGCGCGCTGACACCACGCTTGTTATTTCAGTTAGTAAGCGAATTTGTCCAAGTTTATGCAGCCGATAAAACTACTATCCCTACTCTGAAAAGCTCTCTACTAATTTGCTATCGCCATTGATGCTTTGACTTTCGGGCGAAACTGCGACATTTTTTTATTACTTGTACATTGTATTTTGAGCTGGTTATTCACCCTCAATATATATTATTTTTTTTGCCTGATATACCTCCAAGATTAGTTGGAAATGAAGGTCACTCTTTCATAATTATTTCTTAATAATTTATTTATATATATATTTATAAATTTTTTTCTGTCGATGTCTCAGCGCCCGTATGTAAGCTGAACATCACAAATTTCGACGTATATTCTGTATACCGGGTGAAATATTTTTAAGTTTTGCAGAATTTATTTAAATCGCCCGTGGCAGAGAACTTAATTCTAGTCCTTGAGATAAATTATTCAAAGGGGCTGACATTACCTGCAAGAGAAATTAAATCACATATGCAACTAAATAACAAAAGTTTACTAATTGACTTCTTAACTAATTAAGTTACGGCACATATTACAATTTACGAATTGTAGCTGGTCAGTTTGCAAGACGTATTTATTTAGAATGAAATTTCAGGATGACACCAGCTTCGATATCCTCAGTGCCAAGTGTGCGACGAAATACATGGGCGTTCCAGTTACTTTTATGCTTCAATGCATGAAAAAGCGTTTTCTTAGAAATTAAGTGGAACAACAGTGAATTTCTACCGCTATGTGGCGGCCTCAGGTCTAGAACAAATTTGCAGACACTTGCGAATATCTGTGGCAACGCAGTGACAAATCTAGGCCTTAGGTTACCCAAAGAGAAATCAAGAATTATGATCTTGAATGAAAAGACGAGTAAATACGAGGTGTCAATTCAACAGCACGTCATCCCATAGTCAAGCAATATAGATACCTCAGCGTATGCATGAACGAAGAAAGTACTTACTGAAGCACCCACCAAGATAATATGAAAATAAAGGGGAAGCGGAATGCAGCAATAACGAAACACAGAGCACTGTGGGCCCACAATAAGTATAAGGTGGTGCGTGGAATCTCGAAAGGAGTAATAGTGCCAGCGCTAATGTTCGCAACGCTAACGACCAGTTAAACTTAGAGTATTGGTTGAAAAAACAAAGCAGGGTAGAGATTGATACGACCTGATTTGATCTCTTACAGTCAGAGGTAGCGGTACATGGTAGATATTGAGGGCAAATAAGAATAATGAAATGTATACAAAAATGCTAGGTAAAAAACAAGGATAGCCCACCTGATTAAGATAAGCAGGCTAGGTGACTCTTCTTGTCAACACCCCGTTTCAAAGGCGATGCCATTAAATCATCATCATCACCACCAATGCCATCCTGAAAATTTGCTTCAAGTGGTTATACCTTGCAAAGTAACTGGCTACAATTTGTAGATTGCAATATCTGCCATAAAGTAACTAATTAAAAAGTTATTTTGGAATTTTCGTGAATTATTGATTATGTGTTTTGATTTCTTGTGCAAGAAATGTCCGCCTCTTTGAATAATTCCCCTGAAGGGCTAGAATTATGATTAAAACTCTGTGCTGGGCTAGTTGGTACATTGTTAGGCTTAAGAATGGCACGACACAAAAAAGACGGACATTAAGGACGGGACGAGTGCCAACTTCCAACGGATTTATTCAGGAAAACTTACGCCGAAGTAAACATCAGGCGCTTGTATAGATGCATACCGCGTTCTGCACAAACAGCAAGCAAGAAGGACCAATATCATTTACATTGCCGCATCGTAAGACTACCGTAAGACTGCTGCTCATTGGGAAAGAGGGAAAACGAAGGAACGCTAGCGCACTGCATCCGTCTTCTTGATATGGAGCGCCTATATCAATTCTCGGGCAACTTGGTCACGGCTTTTTCCAAGTAATCTAGTGTCCGCAAACCGCGATGTACATGATGATATCTCTGATCAAAAGAGGAAGCGGCCATGGGAGAAAAGCAACACCAAGCCCTTTCTCACCTGCACTGTTGGAGTGGTGTACAAAATGTCCCTGAGTTGCGGAAGGGTCAACATTGGCCAAACCGGCCGATGTATTGAGGGAGGAAAGAGAACGGCAGGGAGGCTAACCAGTATAACGTCCGGTTGGCTACCCTACATCGGGGGAATGGGAAAGGGGAACACAAAGATGACAGGGAGAGAGAGAGGAGGGAAGGAAAAAAGGGGAATGAGCGGTTAGTTCGCTGACGCATGTGTTATTGCACTAATAGTCACAGACGTTGGCACAAGTCCGTCGTCCTCAAGAAGCACAAAAGTGCCTTCACCGCTTTATGGGCCGACGAGCGATGGGGCCGGTGTTCCAGCAGCACCTGCACGGAAAGCGTCCGATTGTCCACTTTTTTTAGCGCATTAGAAAGTTCGCGCCTTTCTGGGGCATATCGTGGACAGTGGCACAGCAGGTGGTCGATAGTTTCGTCGGTGCCGCTGACGTCGCATGCTGCACTGTTGGTCACTCCAATTAATGTAGAGTATGCCTTTGTGAAGGCAACTCCTAACCAAAGGCGACAGAGAAGCGAAGCTTCACGTCGAGGAAGTCCGAATGGAGGTTGGAGTTGCACTGAGGTGTTTAATCGATGCAGTCGTGTAAGTTTTAAGTTTGGCGAGTTCCACTCGGTCATTGAGAGACTGCGTGCAGGGGTCGAAGCTGCCTTGCGGCGTCTATCCTGAAATGCGGAATTGGAACGCTGTGCTCTTCTTGGTGTGATGTGCGAGCAGCGTTATCTGCTGAATCATTGCCACTGATGCCACAATGACCAGGTACCCATTGTAAAACAACCTCGTGGCCTTTTGTTGGACTTGATGGTGAAGTTTCACGGTTTCCTATGTCAACTGTTCATGATAGCCGCGTCGGAGAACTGACTGCATGCACTGTGAGTCTGAAAACACAGCCCATTTTCTAGGTCTTTCAGAATCAATGAATTCCAATGCACGACGCAGAGCCGTGAGTTCTGCCGCCGTTGAGGTCGATGTAATAATGGCCGATTAGGGAAAAACGATGCTTCTACAGTATGTCCCAACTATCGTGCACCAAAATATTAAAGATATGCAAATTCCCCATAGATGGACTGTAATGTTGTTTGCGTTACTTGGAAATACTCAGACAATTTTTGCATCCCACCTAATTACATAATTAGTCCTAATTAATAATTGAACTCCTCAAATATGTTAATTAGATAAAAAGAAGCAATAGGAAAATTGTAGAGCAACATGAAAAACTGCCGATACAGCTTTCTGTTGTTCAATCATCATAATCATCAGCGTGTATTTATGTCCACTGTAGGACAAAGGCCTCTCCCTGCGACCTCCAATATACCCCGGTCTTGCGCAGCTGATTCCAACTTGCGCCTGCGAATTTCCTAACTTCATCACCCCACCTAGTTTTCTGTCGTCCTCGACTGCGCTTCTTTTCTCTTGGTACCCTTTCTGTAACTCTAATGGTCCACCGGTTATCAATCCTACGCGTTACAAGGTCTGCCCAGCTCCATTTTTTCCTCTTAATGTCAACTAGAATATCGGCTATCCACGTTTGCTCTCTGATCCACAGCTCTACCTGTCTCTTAACATTAGGCCTAGCATTTTTCGTTCCATCGTTATTCAACACGTGCTACATAAAGGTGTTTTTCCGAGCGTGAATGAAACCCGCGAATACACACAAAATTGCCGCGCGACTGGCCGTTCGAGGCACTTTGCGTGTATTCGCGGGCTTCTTTCACGCTCGCCAAAAACCCTTTCATGTAGTATGTACTGAGCAATAGAAAGCTGTATCCGGAGTTTTTCACGCTGCTCTACAATTGTCTCATTGACATTTCTTATCTAGTAATAATATTTGAGAAGCTGATTATTAATTAAGACTATATATGTAGTTAGTTTGATTGTACTCCGCAGATTTCTCGATTACCTGATTGATGACATGGATATGATCCATCGTAGAATATCCCTTCCTGAAGCCAGCCTGTTCTCTTGGTAGGCTGAACTCAAGTGTTGCCCTGATTCTATTGGAAATTATCTTGGTGAATATTTTATACAGTACTGAAAGCAAGCTAATGGGTCTATTATTCTTCAAATCTTTAACCTCTACCTTCTTATGGATTAGTATAATGTTGGCGTTCTTCCAGCTCTCTGGTACACTTGAAGTTGTGAGGCATTGCGTATAAAGGGCCGCAAGCTTTTCAAGCATATCTCCTCCATCTTTGATTAAATCTACTGTTATTCCATCTTCTCCAGCAGCTTTTCCCCTGTTCATGACTTTCAATGCCCTTCTAAGTTCATCTCTAGTTATAGAAGGAGCCTCTGTATCCGGTTCATCACTATTTCGAATAAAAGTAGCTTGGCTGTTTTGGGCACTGGGTCAGTATAGAATTCTTCCGCTGCCTTTACTATGTCTTCGAAATTGCTGATGAAATTTCCATGCTTATCTTTCAGTGCATACATCTTGCCTTGTCCTACGCCAAGCTTTGTTCTTACTGCTTTAATGCTTCGTCCATATTTTACGGCTTCCTCAATCTTTGCCACGTTATAATTTCGAATATCCCTTACTTTCTTCTTGTTGATCAGTTTTGAAAGTTCAGGAAATTCTATCTGATCTCTTGAGTTAGACATTTTAATGTTTTGTCGTTTCTTTATTAGTCCCTTTGTTTCTTGGAAGAGTTTACCTACTGGTTGCCTTTGTGTCTTACCTCCCACTTCAATTGCTGCTTCTCAGATCAACCTAGTTACGGTTTCATTCATTACCTCTATGTTGTCTTTATCTTCTTTTTCTAAAGCTGCATATTTGTTTGCGAGCACCAGCCTGAATTGGTCTGCTTTTACCCTTACTGCCTCTAGGTTGGCCTGTTTCCTCTTGACAAATTTCACCCTTTGTCTCTTCAAATTCAGAGAAATCCTAGACCTCACTAACCTATGGTCACTGCACTAGGCAGGCATACGTGAATATCTTAGCTAACATCTACAAGGATTCCACTGCTTCCTTGGTTCTCCACAAGAAAAGTAGGAAGTTACCTATCAATAAAGGGGTCAGGCAAGGAGACACAATCTCTCCAATGTATTCACTGCATGCTTAGAAGAAGTATTCAAGCTCTTAGACTGGGAAGGCTTAGGAGAGAGGATCAACGGCGAATATCTCAACAACCTTCGGCTTGCAGATGACATTGTCCTATTCAGCAGCAATGGAGACGAATTACAGCAAATGATTCAGGACCTCAATCGAGAAAGTGTAAAAATTGGGTTCAATATGAATATGCAGAAGACAAAGATAATGTTCAATAGCCTGGCTAGGGAACAAGAATTCAGGATCGCCAGTCAGCCACTAGAGTCTGTAAAGGAGTACATTTATCTAGGTCAATTACTCACAGGGGACCCTGATCACGAGAAAGAAATTTACAGAAGAATAAATTGGGTTGGAGTGCATATGGCAGGCATTGCTAAATCCGGACTGGGAGCTTATCACTGTCGTTGAAAAGAAAAGTGTGCAATCATTGCATTCTACCGGTGCTAACATATGGGGCAGAGACTTGGAGGTTAACAAAGAAGCTCGAAAACAAGTTAAGGACCGCACAAAGAGTGATGGAACGAAAAATCTTAGGACTAACGTTTAGAGAACGGAAGAGAGTGGTGTGGATCAGAGAACAAACGGGGACAGCCGATATTCTAGTTGACATTAAGCGGAAGAAATGGAGTTGGGCAGGCCATGTAATGCGTAGGATGGATAACCGGTGGACCATTAGTGTTACAGAATGGATACCAAGAGAAGGGAAGCGCAGTCGAGGTCGGCAGAAAACTAGATGGGATGATGAAGTTAGGAAATTTGCAGGCGCAAGTTGGAATACGCTAGCGCAAGACAGAGGTTATTGGAGATCGCAGGGAGAGGCCTTCGTCCTGCAGTGGACATAAAATATAGGCTGCTGCTGCTGCTGATGATGATGATATAATTAGGTGAAATTTTTTTATTTATTTATTTCACTTTTATTTCACTTTATTTTCACTTCAGGAAGTAGAGGGCATGGGAAGAAAAAGCTCTTGTGAGCTTGACTAGGCTTCCCAGCCGATTACAGTTCAGCATGCAGTGACGGTATACAAAAATAAACTGGCGTACATAAGTATAAACACACAAAAAGCGTACATTATTCTCGCACATAGTTGCAAAAAAAAGAACACAACAGCTACACGCAATAAAAAAACATCAAAGATAAGTTCAAAGCTGACATTTTAGACATCACCTCACCAAAAAAGCATGAAGTGCAGACTTGCAACAATAAATATCAAAATCATTTTGCGATAACAGATTTAACACAGAGGGCAAAGTTGTTCTCAGCATCTGGGCCCCGTAATTTGTGCGCGGTGTTCTTGTTTCGTACTTTCTCATGAGCCGTAAGGGATACGAAGAAGAATATTCAGCTAATTCTGCCAAATCTGCAAGCATTGGAATATTGTTCTTTATTTCATATTTATATCTAAGAGCAAGGCGTAAGTTATACGTGTTGAAAACCGTAGGGATATCGGCCGCTTGGAAGAGCTGTGCAGAAGGGTGATCTCTGGCTAAGTTATAAATGATGCGTAAAGCTTTCTTTTGTAGGACGTAGAGCTTCTTTGAGGATGTGTGCGTGCCAGTGCCCCATACAAGTTGGCAATAATTCACTTGAGACATAAACAATGATTTGAAAAGCAACAATTTGATATTAGTTGGAAGAACACAGTTATTGCGGTATAAGAGGCCAACAAAACGCGTGACAGCTAAACACACGTGGTTGACATGCACATCCCACAGCAACTTTTCCGTAAACCAAACACCAAGGGTTTTAAATGCTGCTACGATTTCTCTGTTTTTGGAGCTATAAGTCAAAGATTCACAAAACGATACAGTTTTACCCTTAGGGCGGAAAATGATACTTTCGTTTTGGCTGCATTAATTTCTAGTGCATTTAGTTTCGACCAGCCTTCCAGTGCGGCAAGCATTTCGTTAGCTTTTCTTATCAGTTCGTCGGGATTTTCACCACTGAAAAATACACTGGTGTCATCCGCATATATAACATAAAGTGAGTTATGAATATTGACAATGTCGTTAATATATAAATTAAACAGAAAAGGCCCCAGTATACTTCCCTGCGGCACACCTGACGTAAGGCCTAGCGTTTCTGATGAGTGCCCATTAACATTAACGTATTGACGTCGATGCGACAAATAAGAGTTCACGAGTTCAGCGGCACGTCCTCGAATCCCATAGCTTTCAAGTTTGGCAAGAAGTATTTTATGATTTAAACTATCGAAGGCTTTCTTAAAGTCAATAAAAAGGGCTAGTTCGAGGCGTCTTTCTTCAAAGTTTCCAAGAATGAATTCTTTCTGCGCCAGCAACGCAGTTTCAGTCGACCTATTTTTCCTGAAACCGTGTTGGAATGGCGTCATAACGTTATGTCGTTCAATGAAACTGGATAGACGTGTTAAAATAGCTTTTTCCAAGCCCTTGGAAAAAACAGGAAGTAACGATATCGGCCTATAGTGAGCAACGTTATTCTTATCACCTTTCTTGAAAACCGGGATGACCTTAGCGACTTGCATTTGAACAGGGAAAGTGGACGTCGTAAGGCAAAGGTTAAAAATGTGGGTCAGCGGGGCTACAATGAGGTCGATAACATGTTTAACAGGCAATATCTGTAAGTCGTCCCCATCCAACGAAGTGCTGTTTTTAAGGCTACGAAATATGGTGGCAACTTCTTGGCTGTCAACAGGAGAAAGAAAAACGCTTCCATGGCCACTCGGCGAAATAAATTTCAATGCATCTATGCTACCAATGGACTGGGAATGCGCAAGGAAAGAATTATTGAAAAAATTAGCAAGTGAAGGACCGCCTGTTTCAGTTCCATTGCAAATCATTTTATCAGGTATGTCACTTTTACATCCAGGATGTAGAAGAGTGGATAGCTGCCGCCAGAGGGCGTCGCTACGGCCACTGCTGCGCTGAAAAATGTCCGCATAATACTGCGTCTTAGCAGCTCTAATATCCTGGTTCAATTTATTTCTATACGCCTTGTATTCCGATAGCGTTGAAAGGTCTCTAGTTTTGATAAATCTTTTATAAAGCTGGTCTTTAACACTGATGCGATGAAGCAAAAAAGGGCTAATCCAGGGCTTCCGAATTTTCTTTCGTCGTGATGCCCTCTTCATTGGGAAATGCTCTGAGTATAATGCTTTAAAATTATTAATAAATGTTTCATGTGCAGTATCCGCTTCTACTGCGCAGTATACGTCATCCCATGACGCATTCCGTATAACAGCACGAAACGATTCAAGGCTGTTATCTGTTATTGACTGATAGTATCGAGCGCACTGTAATGGACGTTTACTCGTTTGCTTCAGCGCACACAAAAATATTCCCATATGATCGCTGAGGACACAGCAAACAACACCAGATTTTGTCATTGATAATTCGACGTTCGTTATAAATGTATCAAGAAGTGTCGCCGACTGTTGTGTAACGCGAGTTGGCAAAGTAATCACATGTGCACATGCATTAGAAGACACCGTGACATCAAAGTCAAATCGCAGTGCACTATCACCCAATATATCAATGTTAAAGTCTCCACCACAAAACATAGTGTAATTATTTTCATTGACATACTGAAGAAGACTATCTAAACAATTTATAAACTCCCAAGCAATACCATTTGGAGGGCGGTAGACAACAGAAAATACGGTTCGGTTGGAACGGAGAGCACTTCGCAATTATCAGAAATAAAAGAAAACTCAGGAATCAAGTGGCATTTG
The DNA here is from genome assembly GCF_013339745.2 of Dermacentor silvarum. NCBI lineage: Eukaryota > Metazoa > Arthropoda > Arachnida > Ixodida > Ixodidae > Dermacentor > Dermacentor silvarum. The sequence continues at coordinate 439,218,790 of NC_051154.1, forward strand.
AGATCCGAACGTACAAGCACCGAAACACCACCGCCTCTGCGTCCACTTGGACGGTTAACAAAATACGTCTGATACACAAATTCACAAAGTAATCTGAGTATCTCCAAGCGACGGCAAACCACATTACCTTGATTCTGTCAAACTACGTGGTATTTGCATATCTTTTAGTCTTGGTGCATGATAGTTGCGACACCCTGCATATATTGAAAAAGAAACGAACATTGTCCTAGATGCAGAAATCCACAGCACACACTCCTATACACACGAACGTATATATATATATATATATATATATAAAGCGAAGCAAGTCGCACCGCATTGAGTATACGTAAAAAAGTCGCAAACACAATAGTTGGGGCACCTACTATATAAAGAGTGGATCAGGCTCACATTCGGTCATTCACTGTGACTCTTGCGCATGTGTACCGCGGTTAGAAGACATTACATTACTTCGTCATTGTGTCGTTGTCGTACAGTCATCGTGTTGCATTCGTTGTCATACCGTCAGTCGTGATATGATCGCGGTCGTTCTATTGTTGTCATTCTAACTTCGTCATCCCACTCTTGCCATGCCGTCGTCATCGTCCCACATTATCGGCACGCAGTCGTCGCCATGCGATCGTTGTCACTTTGTCGTTTTACCGTCGTCATCAATTCATTAACATCGTGCCTTTGTTGTCACGCTGTAATTATTATACCATCGTCATAATTAAAGAATTGTCATCTCATTGATTCCCTGCCGTTGTCGTCGTACCACATTGTCGTTCCATCGACCCTATTCCTTTTTCATCATTTTATCGTCGTCAGTGGGTCGACGTCACACAGTCAGGCCGCCATGCCGCCATGCTCATGGGTGACCTTGGCAACCGAGTGCACTTGTAACAGTAGAGGGAGGGGGGGAGATAACGGCGTACGTCGCATATAACCGAAGCAATGGAAGTCTCAGAATGACAATTAAAAAGTTCAACAAAATTGACTTCATAAATTCCATGCGCCGCTACATTGCTCGACTGCTAATCGCATTACCCTCGACGGTCATCGTGAGATAAGTTCTGCCTTAGTTTGTTTAATGTACCGTAGCAAGGCTGTATGTTGGCATAATTGCTTGGGGATTTATTATTTAGGATGATAACAGCGCAAAAAACAAAGAATGAAAAATAAGCGAGACAAACCTAATCGCTGACTCACAACTGAGCATTTATGGGGAAGTATGGAAATATAGGCGTCATAGGCCCGAAATGGCTGAAGTAAGCTAGGAATACTTTTCGCATTAATAACGCCACTAAGTTAGTTCATTATTGTATCGTATGCACGATGGGCAGCCTGCGCCGTGCCGGCTCAGAACTGTAGCTGATACGCATTGCTGACTGCTACACACTTGCCCTCTGTTGGTGCGTACAGTATACATATCTGTTGCTCAATAAAGCTGGGCTTTTTATCCACTTGGAACTAGGCGTACCATGACTACGATACATGGTGTCAGAAGTGGGATATATAATATATAATATAGATAAAATATCAGCGATATTCGTAGATAGAAAAAGAAGCGATGGCTATTGTGTATGGCTGTGAAAGATTCAATCACTTCACATATGGACGAAAAGTTATTGTGGAAACTGATCACCGACTACTGATCGCGATATCCCTGAAGGCAATCGGTGATATGCCACCCAGGCCAAAACGTTTTTTTACGACTACTTCGTTACAACATCAGAATTGTTTTTGTTCCAGGAAAACTTCTCTTCCTGGCCGACATGCTGTCTCGGACCTCAATCAACGGCGAGAGCGTAGACATTGGCACCGACAGTGAGGATGCGGAAATACACACCGTGAGTATGGTTTCGTCTCGTGTGAGTCGTAGAACGGTAACGAGACTCATCGCTGAGACAAGTAAAGATGAGTACCTGAGCAGCGTGCTAGAACGTCTGGGTAGAGGCGAACGGGTCGAAGGCCAGCTAAAGCCATTTGCTGGTGAGCTCTCCCAAGTCCAGGCAGTTCTGCTGAAGGGATGCAAGGTTGTGATTCCCGCCAGCATGAGGCGCAAAACACTGGACAAAATTCACCAAGGCCACTTGGGTATAAACAAATGCAAGTCAAGAGCCCGAGAAGCGGTCTTCTGGCCAGGTATGAATAGCGACTTTGAAGCCTTTGTACAGAAGTGCGCAGCGTGCAGCAAATACGCGTACAGTCAGCCACGCGAGCCGCTGAAGATGCGCCCAGTGCCTGAGCAACCATGGCATCGAGTTGGCATTGACATTTTTACTACGGTGGCAGACCTTATCTTTGCGTTTACGACGCGCTGTCTAACTTTCCAGAGGTGGAACTACTTAAAGATACCTCGGCTAGCACCGTCATTGACGTAAATAGCTCTATCTTCGCTCGATACGGCATTCCTATGGAGGTGTACTCAGACAACGGACCCCCTATCTCAAGCAATCAGTTCGCGGCATTTTCAAGCGAATACGATTTCGACCACATCACCTCTAGCCCTAGATATCCACAGTCAAATGGCCTTGCGGAGAAGGGGGTGCCAGTGGTCAAACGGATACTAAAGGAAACCACTGAAACCAATCAAGATTTTTGGCTTGGTTTGTTGGCTTACAGGACAACCCCCCTGGATGGTGCGACGTCCCCGGCAGAGATCCTTCAGTCCAGAAAGCTACGAACAACGCTGCCAGACATTCAGGACGGCCTTGGTCTACATGTTGTCAAGCATCGTCAGACAGCAAGTAACCCGCAAATGCTGCCACCTCTGAGCCAAGGTGACATTGTTCGTGTGAAGAACTTTGTCTGGGATGAAAAAGCAAAGGTCATGCTGCGCTGGGCTGAACCCAGTTCCTACAAGGTGGTCACCGAAGATGGGAGATTTCGACGTCGCAACCGAAGGCACTTGCGGCCTACGAAAGAAACATTTTGGCGTTTACTTGATGACGACAGTGAGGACACTTCCGGGATCAGCTCATCGCAATCGCAGCAGCAACAGCAGCAGCGACCGTTGACGCTTGATAGGCACGCAGTCTCTAGCACCCCTGGGAATAGCACCTCGCAGCCGCAACAGCGACCAGTGACGTCTGATGGTGGTGCAGTGCTAAATGCTCCGCTGTGTAGGGGATCGCATAGAGAATGTGTACCCCCACGACGTTTGGCCAATGGCAGGAACTTTCAGCAAATGCCCTAAGTTGTTTGTGTGTGTGTACATTGACCGGATGTTACGCTTAACCCCTCATTTTGTTTATGCTTTGTTTATGTGTTCATTCTCTCATGTTGCAGGAAAGGAGATGTATCGTATGCGCGATGAGCAGCTCGCGCCGTGCCGGCTAAGAACTGTAACTGATACGCATTGCTGACTGATACACACTTGCCCTGTGTTGGTGCTTACAGTATAGATACCTGTTGCTCAATAAAGCTGGGCTTCTTATCCCCTTGGAACCCGGCGTATCATGACTACGATACAATTATAATGGCTTACTTATTCAACATTCAACTTGCATTGTGTTTGGCGGGAAGGAGGTTGCTATTAGTGGAGAAGTTGAAGGACCACGGCGCCGCTAAGTTGGTATGGCCTTACGAAATTAAAAAAAAGAAACATACGCTTGACCGGTTCTCGTTCCGAAAAAGTTCTCAAAGCTTATTAGGATAATTTTTTAAAATGGTGCGTCATCTTTCTTTATCGGTGAAATTTCAAATAGTCATGAATAGACGCTTCTGAAATCTAATAACTTCCAAAAAACCTAGTACGCTCGTCCTCGCGAGCCTATTAGGCATTCAATGTGCTTCTTCGTTGTGGGGTTTTACGTGCCAAAACCAGCTATGATTATGAGGCACGCCGTAGTAGAGGGCTCCGGATTAATTTTGACCACCTGTGGTTCTTTAACGAGCACTACAACGCAAGCACACGGGCGTTTTTTGCATTTTCACCTCCACCGAAATGCGGCTGGCATGCCGGGATTCAGTCCTGCGACCTCGCGCTCAGCAGCGCAACGCCTTAGCTGACTTAGCTACCCCGGCGGGTATGAGGCATTCAATGTCTATGTATAAATTGTCTATGTAAAAACAAGTTAATCCCGAAGTTAACAAACCCGTAATTGTGCACTAAAAACACCCATACAGCATTTCTGCAATTTTATTTCTGTTAGAGCTTCTATACTGGATAAATGTGACTTAACGAGTTAACAGCTTACATGAAATTCTCAATTGTTAGTGAAAGTTTTGTAAAAGTCCTACTTGCAAATCCTTGGTGTATAAAAACTGTAAATTACTTTTTCCCTCCTTTATATGTCTCAATAAATTCTGTGATAACGTTTTTTTGTATTATTAGCAGTGTCAGAGCAAGAAATGTCACAGGAGCCAACACGGAATCTTGTCTCCTCCCTCTTGTTGAAACGATAAGTCCAGCGACATTCCTTGTCATGCCACTGTTAAATCAATCCTAGCCGCCACCTTCCTTTGCGCCTCTCTCTTGTTTAGCATTCTTTAGCTACAATGCGGTATTTTGATGATTTCTTTAATTCAATGACTTTTAAAGAAGCTTGTAGACATGTTGGTAACCTAAATCAAAAAGCTGCTCCCTATACTTGGTAGATTTCAACTGTGTCGTTCAAATTCATCGAACCTTGTTGAATTCGTTGCGTGTGGATGCCGAGCAATTGAAACTTCTGTCATCAGTTTAGATAGGAGGTCATGAAGTAAGGCTGGTCAGGAAGAACCACACATTGATCTCTCCTACCCTCTTTGAGATTGTGGCATCAGAATACTCATGTATCTGTTTTAGAGATTTCAGCCTGGCTTCATCAACAGAATTAATAACCTTAACCAAGTCGAATCTGGGATTTTACATACCAAAGCCATGATATGATTACAAGCACGCCGTAGTGGGGGACTCCGGCTTAGTTTTGACCACCTAGGGTTACTTAACGTACACCCATAGCACAGTAAACAGGTAGTTTTGCACTACACCCCCATCGAAATGCGGCCACCGCGGCCGTGATTCAGTCCAGCGCGCGCGGGCTTAGCAGCCCAAAGGCAAAGCCACTACACCACCACGGCGAGTATTTAAAAACTTGTAGCAACCTGCGTCTAGCAATCGATCCACCTGCACGAGAAACGTTTATGGTGCCCTTTGAAGAGACGACACGCGGAAGGCGCTCATTACGGTATGTTTCCCAATACCTCTTTCAAGGAGCATGTAATGCATAGAAGAGAAGGGCAGCAACCATTTATTTCCGCAAGGTGAGCCTGATGCCTAGGAATCTCGAGGTGTTGTTTACTATTAGCTCGCAGGTAATACCGTCTTTCACACTGTTCGGACCCTTCAACATGCACCAAGCAGCCCAGTTCGGTAGACTCCTGCAGTTCATTTGCAGTTCATCAGGCACTTCTAAAGTCAGCGACGCGTCTGCCATCTGCCCTTCGTCCCGTCTTTTGCGTGTTTCGATCCCTTTTCTGAGCCCCGAGTCCATGGCTGTGATGCTGCGCTGCTGAACACGAGGTCGTGGGTTGGATCTCGACCATGGCGGCCGCATTCTGAGGGGGCGGTATTCAGAAACGATCGTATATACAGTGCATTGGGTTAAGTGCACGTTAAAGAACCTGAGCTGGACAAAATTAATCGAGAGGTAGCCACTACGGCGCTCTCATAACACACTGTGCAGTTTCAAGACGTTGAATCGGAGAATTGAATTTATATCCGTTATATTTCAGTAGTGTAATTTCATCCTAATTTTCTGCTCATACGCGCTACCTCTGGGTCTTGAGGGTATACAAATAAATAACTGAACTGCAATTGACGGAGCATGGGGCACGATACAGGATCCAGGGCATATTACTGGTTGTTGATTCCTTCCATGTTTTTACATTAAATCCTCAATTACTGAGTCGCCATAGCACAGGAAATACTGCTATCATGTAATAGCATGCAATAACCATTTGTTGGAAGTAGCACTACGTCATCGGGTCTTTGTAAGCTAGCTGGCTATTATTGTTCCCTAATACTGCTTATAATTATCTTACCATTCTATTTTAACATTTCTCTTTAGTGCCCCTTCAAAAGAATGTCGTGCGTCGCCGAATGCATTCCCAATTGTACAAAGCTTTATAAAATGTAACAACAAAAGCGCGAGTATTCTTTAAACATATTCTGTGTAAATAAAAATATAATTAGGCCAACATAACTACAGTGACACTAGCTTTGCCAAGGATGTTCTATTTGTAATGTATGCGCACAATGTAATCAAGATATCACTAAGAAATCATAACGTGCCGTTCAACAGCTCAAAGCGACACACGGGGTAGGCGAGAAGCAGTTTAATTCAGCAAATTAATTTCGACCATGTTTGACTTCTTTATCCGGCAGCTAAATCCAAGTACACGAGCCTTTTGGTATTTAACCCCCGTCAGAATGTGAACGCCGGGAGTCGAACCCGCAACCTCGTGCTCAGCAACAGAATGCCCAAGCTCGTGAACGACCGTGGCTCACTGGCATTTAGTGTACTGGCGCCGCGCCTTATGCGTATACATGTATGAAAGTGCGCAGTATATGATATAGCCGTTTTCAAGGATGTATGATATATCGTTCAAACTTGGACTAGTTGTAAATTTGTCCACATAGAAAAATGATGTCATTCCACCTCCCCTCCACAACACCAATCGGGTTAATTTTAGGCAACACTGTCAGGGACCGCGTAATTATTTAAACAAGCCAAAGACATCAGCGATGAGCCAACGAGGAGAGGGAAGCCTCAGTCTTGAGCCAACGTTCCGACGAGAGAACTTCTCATCGTGAGGGCGACAACTGCTTTCGTTGCCAGGATTTATACATAGCTCGCGCTCCCGCAATGGGCGAGCAGTAGGAACCAGTACTAAAGTGGTAATCTAAATGCTGGGTGTTTACGCGCCAAAACAATTATATGAATAGGGGGCGCGCCGTAGTGGGGCACTTCGGTTTAATTTTGACTACTTGGGGCCCTTTAACATGCACCCAACGCATGGCAAACGAGCGTTTTTTTTTAGGGGCGAAGCTCCTTAGGGCTTGGGTCTGTCCTTCCTCCGTATGTAGCCACCTGTAGTTTTATGGAGTGTTCACTAGATGGCGTAAGTGGTAGCCACCTGTAGTTTTATGAAGTGTTCACTAGATGGAGTAAGTCCGTAGCTCTGGTATGGAGACCGCTATGTGTGTATGTATACGCATATATACATATATATGCATAGTATAACTGGAAGCCGACTTCCGCTTCCGTTTCCACTTCCGGTTCCGCTTCCGGTTCCGGAAGCCAGCTTCCGGCTTCCGGAGAACGCTTCCGGCGTTTTTCTCTCTCGTCCGTAGCTAGGTGCGCGGCGGTGCACAAGGGCGTTCGTTGCCTACGTGCGTTCTCTTTCTCTCGTTCCCGCCGCGCGCTCTCTTTCTTTCTCGTCCATAGCTAGGGGCGCTGCGGTGCACAAGGGCGTTCGTTCGCGACGCGCGTTCTCTTTCTCTCGTTCCCGCCGCGCGCTCTCTTTCTTTCTCGTCCGTAGCTAGGGGCGCTGCGGTGCGCAAGGGCGTTCGTTCCCGACGCGCGTTCTCTTTCTCTCGTTCCCGCCGCGCGCTCTCTTTCTATCTCGTCCATAGCTAGGGGCGCTGCGGTGCACAAGGGCGTTCGTTGCCGACGCGCGTTCTCTTTCTCTCGTTCCCGCCGCGCGCTCTCTTTCTTTCTCGTCCGTAGCTAGGTGCGCTGCGGTGCACAAGGGCGTTCGTTCGCGACGCGCGTTCTCTTTCTCTCGTTCCCGCCGCGCGCTCTCTTTCTTTCTCGTCCGTAGCTAGGGGCGCTGCGGTGCACAAGGGCGTTCGTTCCCGACGCGCGTTCTCTTTCTCTCGTTCCCGCCACGCGCTCTCTTTCTTTCTCGTCCGTAGCTAGGGGCGCTGCGGTGCACAAGGGCGTTTGTTCCTGACGCGCGTTCTCTTTCTCTCGTTCCCGCCGCGCGCTCTCTTTCTTTCTCGTCCGTAGCTAGGGGCGCTGCGGTGCACAAGGGCGTTCGTTCGCGACGCGCGTTCTCTTTCTCTCGTTCCCGCCGCGCGCTCTCTTTCTTTCTCGTCCGTAGCTAGGGGCGCTGCGGTGCACAAGGGCGTTCGTTCCCGACGCGCGTTCTCTTTCTCTCGTTCCCGCCGCGCGCTCTCTTTCTTTCTCGTCCGTAGCTAGGGGCGCTGCGGTGCACAAGGGCGTTCGTTCCCGACGCGCGTTCTCTTTCTCTCGTTCCCGCCGCGCGCTCTCTTTCTTTCTCGTCCGTAGCTAGGGGCGCTGCGGTGCACAAGGGCGTTCGTTCCCGACGCGCGTTCTCTTTCTCTCGTTCCCGCCGCGCGCTCTCTTTCTTTCTCGTCCGTAGCTAGGGGCGCTGCGGTGCACAAGGGCGTTCGTTCCCGACGCGCGTTCTCTTTCTCTCGTTCCCGCCGCGCGCTCTCTTTCTTTCTCGTCCGTAGCTAGGGGCGCTGCGGTGCACAAGGGCGTTCGTTCCCGACGCGCGTTCTCTTTCTCTCGTTCCCGCCGCGCGCTCTCTTTCTTTCTCGTCCGTAGCTAGGTGCGCTGCGGTGCACAAGGGCGTTCGTTCGCGACGCGCGTTCTCTTTCTCTCGTTCCCGCCGCGCGCTCTCTTTCTTTCTCGTCCGTAGCTAGGGGCGCTGCGGTGCACAAGGGCGTTCGTTCCCGACGCGCGTTCTCTTTCTCTCGTTCCCGCCGCGCGCTCTCTTTCTTTCTCGTCCGTAGCTAGGGGCGCTGCGGTGCTCAAGGGCGTTCGTTGCCTACGTGCGTTCTCTTTCTCTCGTTCCCGCTGCGCGCTCTCTTTCTTTCTCGTCCGTAGCTAGGGGCGCTGCGGTGCACAAGGGCGGTCGTTCCCGACGCGCGTTCTCTTTCTCTCCTTCCCGCCGCGCGCTCTCTTTCTTTCTCGTCCGTAGCTAGGGGCGCTGCGGTGCACAAGGGCGTTCGTTCCCGACGCGCGTTCTCTTTCTCTCGTTCCCGCCGCGCGCTCTCTTTCTTTCTCGTCCGTAGCTAGGGGCGCTGCGGTGCACAAGGGCGTTCGTTCCCGACGCGCGTTCTATTTCTCTCGTTCCCGCCGCGCGCTCTCTTTCTTTCTCGTCCGTAGCTAGGTGCGCTGCGGTGCACAAGGGCGTTCGTTGCCTACGTGCGTTCTCTTTCTCTCGTTCCCGCCGCGCGCTCTCTTTCTTTCTCGTCCGTAGCTAGGGGCGCTGCGGTGCACAAGGGCGTTCGTTCCCGACGCGCGTTCTCTTTCTCTCGTTCCCGCCGCGCGCTCTCTTTCTTTCTCGTCCGTAGCTAGGTGCGCTGCGGTGCACAAGGGCGTTCGTTCCGACGCGCGTTCTCTTTCTCTCGTTCCCGCCGCGCGCTCTCTTTCTTTCTCGTCCGTAGCTAGGGGCGCTGCGGTGCACAAGGGCGTTCGTTCCCGACGCGCGTTCTCTTTCTCTCGTTCCCGCCGCGCGCTCTCTTTCTTTCTCGTCCGTAGCTAGGGGCGCTGCGGTGCACAAGGGCGTTCGTTCCCGACGCGCGTTCTCTTTCTCTCGTTCCCGCCGCGCGCTCTCTTTCTTTCTCGTCCGTAGCTAGGGGCGCTGCGGTGCACAAGGGCGTTCGTTCCCGACGCGCGTTCTCTTTCTCTCGTTCCCGCCGCGCGCTCTCTTTCTTTCTCGTCCGTAGCTAGGGGCGCTGCGGTGCACAAGGGCGTTCGTTCCCGACGCGCGTTCTCTTTCTCTCGTTCCCGCCGCGCGCTCTCTTTCTTTCTCGTCCGTAGCTAGGGGCGCTGCGGTGCACAAGGGCGTTCGTTCCCGACGCGCGTTCTCTTTCTCTCGTTCCCGCCGCGCGCTCTCTTTCTTTCTCGTCCGTAGCTAGGGGCGCTGCGGTGCACAAGGGCGTTCGTTCCCGACGCGCGTTCTCTTTCTCTCGTTCCCGCCGCGCGCTCTCTTTCTTTCTCGTCCGTAGCTAGGGGCGCTGCGGTGCACAAGGGCGTTCGTTCCCGACGCGCGTTCTCTTTCTCTCGTTCCCGCCGCGCGCTCTCTTTCTTTCTCGTCCGTAGCTAGGTGCGCTGCGGTGCACAAGGGCGTTCGTTCCCGACGCGCGTTCTCTTTCTCTCGTTCCCGCCGCGCGCTCTCTTTCTTTCTCGTCCGTAGCTAGGGGCGCTGCGGTGCACAAGGGCGTTCGTTTCCGACGCGCGTTCTCTTTCTCTCGTTCCCGCCGCGCGCTCTCTTTCTTTCTCGTCCGTAGCTAGGGGCGCTGCGGTGCACAAGGGCGTTCGTTCCCGACGCGCGTTCTCTTTCTCTCGTTCCCGCCGCGCGCTCTCTTTCTTTCTCGTCCGTAGGTAGGGGCGCTGCGGTGCACAAGGGCGTTCGTTCGCGACGCGCGTTCTCTTTCTCTCGTTCCCGCCGCGCGCTCTCTTTCTTTCTCGTCCGTAGCTAGGTGCGCTGCGGTGCACAAGGGCGTTCGTTCGCGACGCGCGTTCTCTTTCTCTCGTTCCCGCCGCGCGCTCTCTTTCTTTCTCGTCCGTAGCCAGGGGCGCTGCGGTGCACAATGGCGTTCGTTCCCGACGCGCGTTCTCTTTCTCTCGATCCCGCCGCGCGCTCTCTTTCTTTCTCGTCCGTAGCTAGGGGCGCTGCGGTGCACAAGGGCGTTCGTTCGCGACGCGCGTTCTCTTTCTCTCGTTCCCGCCGCGCGCTCTCTTTCTTTCTCGTCCGTAGCTAGGTGCGCTGCGGTGCACAAGGGCGTTCGTTCGCGACGCGCGTTCTCTTTCTCTCGTTCCCGCCGCGCGCTCTCTTTCTTTCTCGTCCGTAGCCTAGGGGCGCTGCGGTGCACAAGGGCGTTCGTTCGCGACGCGCGTTCTCTTTCTCTCGTTCCCGCCGCGCGCTCTCTTTCTTTCTCGTCCGTAGCTAGGTGCGCTGCGGTGCACAAGGGCGTTCGTTCGCGACGCGCGTTCTCTTTCTCTCGTTCCCGCCGCGCGCTCTCTTTCTTTCTCGTCCGTAGCTAGGGGCGCTGCGGTGCACAAGGGCGTTCGTTCGCGACGCGCGTTCTCTTTCTCTCGTTCCCGCCGCGCGCTCTCTTTCTTTCTCGTCCGTAGCTAGGGCCGCTGCGGTGCACAAGGGCGTTCGTTCCCGACGCGCGTTCTCTTTCTCTCGTTCCCGCCGCGCGCTCTCTTTCTTTCTCGTCCGTAGCTAGGGGCGCTGCGGTGCACAAGGGCGTTCGTTCCCGACGCGCGTTCTCTTTCTCTCGTTCCCGCCGCGCGCTCTCTTTCTTTCTCGTCCGTAGCTAGGGGCGCTGCGGTGCACAAGGGCGTTCGTTGCCTACGTGCGTTCTCTTTCTCTCGTTCCCGTCGCGCGCTCTCTTTCTTTCTCGTCCGTAGCTAGGTGCGCTGCGGTGCACAAGGGCGTTCGTTCCCGACGCGCGTTCTCTTTCTCTCGTTCCCGCCGCGCGCTCTCTTTCTTTCTCGTCCGTAGCTAGGGCCGCTGCGGTGCACAAGGGCGTTCGTTCCCGACGCGCGTTCTCTTTCTCTCGTTCCCGCCGCGCGCTCTCTTTCTTTCTCGTCCGTAGCTAGGGGCGCTGCGGTGCACAAGGGCGTTCGTTCCCGACGCGCGTTCTCTTTCTCTCGTTCCCGCCGCGCGTTCTCTTTCTTTCTCGTCCGTAGCTAGGGGCGCTGCGGTGCACAAGGGCGTTCGTTGCCTACGTGCGTTCTCTTTCTCTCGTTCCCGTCGCGCGCTCTCTTTCTTTCTCGTCCGTAGCTAGGTGCGCTGCGGTGCACAAGGGCGTTCGTTCCCGACGCGCGTTCTCTTTCTCTCGTTCCCGCCGCGCGCTCTCTTTCTTTCTCGTCCGTAGCTAGGGGCGCTGCGGTGCACAAGGGCGTTCGTTCCCGACGCGCGTTCTCTTTCTCTCGTTCCCGCCGCGCGCTCTCTTTCTTTCTCGTCCGTAGGTAGGGGCGCTGCGGTGCACAAGGGCGTTCGTTTCCGACGCGCGTTCTCTTTCTCTCGTTCCCGCCGCGCGCTCTCTTTCTTTCTCGTCCGTAGCTAGGGGCGCTGCGGTGCACAAGGGCGTTCGTTCCCGACGCGCGTTCTCTTTCTCTCGATCCCGCCGCGCGCTCTCTTTCTTTCTCGTCTGTAGCTAGGGGCGCTGCGGTGCACAAGGGCGTTCGTTCCCGACGCGCGTTCTCTTTATCTCGTTCCCGCCGCGCGCTCTCTTTCTTTCTCGTCCGTAGCTAGGGGCGCTGCGGTGCACAAAGGCGTTCGTTCCCGACGCGCGTTCTCTTTCTCTCGTTCCCGCCGCGCGCTCTCTTTCTTTCTCGTCCGTAGCTAGGTGCGCTGCGGTGCACAAGGGCGTTCGTTCGCGACGCGCGTTCTCTTTCTCTCGTTCCCGCCGCGCGCTCTCTTTCTTTCTCGTCCGTAGCTAGGGGCGCTGCGGTGCACAAGGGCGTTCGTTCCCGACGCGCGTTCTCTTTCTCTCGTTCCCGCCGCGCGCTCTCTTTCTTTCTCGTCCGTAGCTAGGTGCGCTGCGGTGCACAAGGGCGTTCGTTGCCTACGTGCGTTCTCTTTCTCTCGTTCCCGCTGCGCGCTCTCTTTCTTTCTCGTCCGTAGCTAGGGGCGCTGCGGTGCACAAGGGCGTTCGTTCCCGACGCGCGTTCTCTTTCTCTCGTTCCCGCCGCGCGCTCTCTTTCTTTCTCGTCCGTAGCTAGGGGCGCTGCGGTGCACAAGGGCGTTCGTTCCCGACGCGCGTTCTCTTTCTCTCGTTCCCGCCGCGCGCTCTCTTTCTTTCTCGTCCGTAGCTAGGGGCGCTGCGGTGCACAAGGGCGTTCGTTGCCTACGTGCGTTCTCTTTCTCTCGTTCCCGTCGCGCGCTCTCTTTCTTTCTCGTCCGTAGCTAGGTGCGCTGCGGTGCACAAGGGCGGTCGTTCCCGACGCGCGTTCTCTTTCTCTCGTTCCCGCCGCGCGCTCTCTTTCTTTCTCGTCCGTAGCTAGGGGCGCTGCGGTGCACAAGGGCGTTCGTTCCCGACGCGCGTTCTCTTTCTCTCGTTCCCGCCGCGCGCTCTCTTTCTTTCTCGTCCGTAGCTAGGGGCGCTGCGGTGCACAAGGGCGTTCGTTGCCTACGTGCGTTCTCTTTCTCTCGATCCCGTCGCGCGCTCTCTTTCTTTCTCGTCCGTAGCTAGGGGCGCTGCGGTGCACAAGGGCGGTCGTTCCCGACGCGCGTTCTCTTTCTCTCGTTCCCGCCGCGCGCTCTCTTTCTTTCTCGTCCGTAGCTAGGGGCGCTGCGGTGCACAAGGGCGTTCGTTCCCGACGCGCGTTCTCTTTCTCTCGTTCCCGCCGCGCTCTCTCTTTCTTTCTCGTCCGTAGCTAGGGGCGCTGCGGTGCACAAGGGCGTTCGTTCCCGATGCGCGCTCTCTTTCTCGTCCGTAGCGAGGGGCGCTGCATTGCACAAGGGCGTTCGTTCCCGACGCGCGCTCTCTTTATCTCTCGTCCGTAGCTGTGGATTACCCCAATGATCCCCCGGTGCTTCGCCCACTCATCATCATTCACTTCGTGGATATGCTGGGATTTTTTTTGCATTCCACTCCCATCTAAGTGCGGCAGCCGCGGTCGGGAATCGACGCGCGAGCTTGTACTTAGCAGCGCAGTGCAGCGCCAGCCGCTTAGCCATCGCGGTTGGTGAGTACAAAAGTGTATGGAGAGGTTCAGGGAATTGTTCTAGTATAAGGATTGGCTATATGACGGTGGCGCGGTGGGAAGTGCGCGGTAGGTTTTTCTAGTAAAGATGACGAAAAATGGGTGGATCCCACGCGCTGTGGGAAACGGTTTAGGCGAGGCTTTCGTTGGTGTTTGCGAAGAATGCTGTTCTTCTTCAGTGGCCATTAGCAAGTATAGAGAATACGACAAGGAGAGACACAGAAGAAAGGCGAAAGACAGGGAGGTTAGCGCAGAAGAGAAGCTCCTGTTTCCTTTGCAACACTGGGTAAGGGGGGAGGTGAAGAGATAAGACTGTAGAGAGGGAGAGAGGGAGAGAAACGGAGCACGGACACACAATTACAGCCAGGCTCTATAACCGCAGACTCTCACAGCACAGTAAGCAGCGCTTGTAGCACTACAAACACCAATTGAGCCTACAGTGATTGCGAGTGATCGTCTCTGCAAATTGTAGCGAGGACACTCACACAGAGTGTGTTGAAGTGTCTCCTTGCTGCCTGTGTCGTCACAGGAGGCATTGTCAGCCCGTCCGATCCGAAAAGCAAATATCTTCGTAAAAGCCCACTCCTAGGCATAGCCGACATTCCAGGGTAGCGTCTCGTCGGCAGTCGCTGGATTAGAGTCGCCTGGAATACGAAGGTGGGCTCTTGCGCCCAGGAGGTGCAGCTGGTTGCCTTGAAAACTCTGGGTTTTTCACGTGGAAACCGCGATAACACGTGCGTTAACTCGAAATTTTCTAGCGGTATCCGTCCTTGATAATGGTGTCGACTCCTCTTTGCTGCCTTGAAGAGCTGACCAAACAGTGTTATAGGCGTGCTCGTTACCTATGACGTGGCAGTGACATTGATGCGATGACGACGATGGCGACGACGATGGGATGACGAGGACAGCGTGTTTCTAATGCAGGTTATGTCCGCGCTTACCCAAGTTCCCAATTCGCCCGGGCCGCCTTAGTTTGACCTATACCCGGTGCCGGTTTGCACTATGTCCGACACCGACCAATCATGCAATACAGGAGCCAGCAGGAAGCTGTCACCAGCCGACACGCGCAAAGGGAGGGAAGCAGCAAAGAAAGTTTCGCTTTAAAATAATAAATACAAATGGTGGATATAAAGAGTTGTTTTCTGGTTATATGTGAAACGTAAGGTATTATGTACTGCTGTATACGATATTTTCGCGATTAGTATTACGGATAAATTCCGCAAGTTCCCTTCAAAACGGTAATGCCTGTGTGTAGCAATGTGTTGAACTTGTGCGTGAGATAGACTATATTTTCTGTCTCTGGAAGAATGAAAGTTTGGCCGTAGCATATAGCTTAACATGGAAGCAGTGACCTGGTAAGAACAAGTTTCTTAGCTTTATCCGTATGATGTCCGTTTACAATAAATGACTTCCCTGTCGCGTCGGTATATGGTTTGTAGTACAACGAACACCCTGGCACGTACTAATTACGTCATTTAGCATCTGGCGTGGCGTGGCGTGGTGTAGAGGTAGAACACCCGAATTCAAATCTGAAGGTCGTAAGTTCCAATCCTGCTCCATTCCACTACATTTTCAGGCATGGAGTGGTGCCTGACACCGGCAAAGAAAAAAAAATACATATTGCCGAGAGCTAGTGGGGCTATACTAGTTCAGGTGCAACCAAACTAGGCAGGCCCACTAAGCTTCATCAAAGTCACTCCCTCACCAGAACAGGAATTGGCCTCCCTGGTGCAGTATTCGGCCACTACCTCCCTCATGACTCCGACAATTAACCCATGGCCCTCAGTTCCCAGTGGCTGTGGAGCACCTGACCAAGGCGGCGGTCAGACCTGCTACGCGGCAGAGGGTGCTAAGAATCTCTGGGTCAAGGCAGGCCGCCAATAGAAACTGAACCTGGCAACGTTCAACACGCGCACCCTCTCGAGTGAGGCTAGCTTAGCAGGACTATTTGAAGAATTATCAGGCATTTCCTGGGATATTATTGGCCTTAGTGAGGTTAGAAGAACTGGTGAGGCTTACACAGTACTGACTAACGGCCACGTCCTCTGCTACAGAGGTCTTCCAGATAAGAAAGAATCCGTGGTAGGATTTCTAGTGCATAACAACGTAGCGGGCAACATTGATGAATTCTACAGCGTTAATGAAAGGGTAGCAGTCGTCGTAATAAAGCTGAATAGGAGGTACAAAATGAAGGTAGTACAAGCCTATGCCCCAACCTCTAGTCACGATGATGAAGAAATAGAACAGTTTTATGAAGATGTTGAACTAGCAATGAGAAAGGTGCAAACTCAGTATACTTTAGTCATGGGCGACTTCAATGCAAAAGTGGGGAAAAAGCAAGTTGGTGAGCAAGCCATTGGCAACTACGGCATCGATTCTAGGAATGCAAGAGGAGAGATGTTAGTAGAATTCGCGGAAAGGAATAGGCTCCGAATAATGAATACCTTCTTCAGGAAGCGCAGCAACAGGAAGTGGACCTGGAAAAGCCCTAATTGAGAAACAAGGAATGAAATAGATTTCATACTCTCTGCCGATCAAAGCATAGTGCAATATGTAGAAGTGTTAGGTAAGGTTAAGTGCAGTGACCATAGGTTAGTGAGGTCTAGGATTTCTCTCAATTTGAAGAGAGAGAGAGTGAAATTAGTCAAGAGGAAACAGGCCAACCTAGAGGCAGTAAGGGTAAAAGCAGACCAATTCAGGCTGGTGCTCGCAAACAAATATGCAGCTTTAGAACAGGAAGATGAAGATAACATAGAGCTAATGAATGAAACCGTAACTAGGCTGATCTCAGAAGCAGCAATTGAAGTGGGAGGTAAGGCACCGAAGCAACCTGTAGGGAAGCTCTCCCAAGAAACAAAGGACCTAATAAAGAAACGACAAAACATGAAAGTGTCCAACTCAAGAGATGAGATAGAATTCGCTGAACTGTCAAAACTGATCAACAAGAAGAAAGTAAGGGATATTCGAAATTATAACGTGGGAAAAATTGAGGAAGCCGTAAAATATGGACGCAGCATGAAATCAGTAAGAAGAAAACTAGGCATAGGACAAGGCAAGATGTATGCACTGAAAGATAAGCATGGTAATATCATCAGCAATTTCGATGACATAGTAAAAGCAGCAGAAGAATTCTATACTGATCTGTACAGTAGCCAAAACAGCCAAGCTACTTCCATTCGAAATAGTGATGAACCGGATACAGAAGCTCCTTCTATAACTAGCGATGAAGTTAGAAGGGCCTTGAAAGACATGACCAGGGGAAAAGCGCCTGGAGAAGATGGAATAACAGTAGATTTAATCAAAGATGGAGGAGATATCATGCTTGAAAAGCTTGCGGCCCTTTATACACAATGCCTCACAACTTCAAGTGTACCAGAGAGCTGGAAGAACGCCAACATTATACTTATCCATAAGAAGGGAGACGTTAAAGAATTGAAGAATTACAGACCCATTAGCTTGCTTTCAGTATTGTATAAAATATTCACCAAGATAATTTCCAATAGAATCAGGACAACACTTGACTTCAGTCAACCAAGAGAACAGGCTGGCTTCAGGAAGGGATATTCTACGATGGACCATATCCATGCCATCAATCAGGTAATAGAGAAATCTGCGGAGTACAATCAACCTCTCTATATGGCTTTCATAGATTATGAAAAGGCATTCGATTCAGTAGAGATATCAGCAGTCATAGAGGCATTGCGTAATCAAGGAGTGGAGGAGGCATACGTGAATATCTTGGCAAATATCTACAAGGATTCCACAGCTACCTTGGTTCTCCACAAGAAAAGTAGAAAGATACCTATCAAGAAAGGGTCAGGCAAGGAGACACAATCTCCCCAATGCTATTCACTGCATGCTTAGAAGAAGTATTCAAGCTCTTAGACTGGGAAGGATTAGGAGTGAGGATCGATGGCGAATATCTCAGCAACCTTCGGTTTGCAGATGACATTGTCCTATTGAGCAACAATGGAGAGGAATTACAACAAATGATTCAGGACCTTCATCGAGAAAGTGCAAGAATTGGGCTGAAGATGAATATGCAGAAGACAAAGATAATGTTCAATAGCCTGGAAAGGGAACAAGAATTCAGGATCGCCAGTCAGCCTCTAGAGTCTGTAAAGGAATATGTTTATCTAGGTCAATTACTCACAGGGGACCCTGATCATGAGAAAGAAATTTACAGAAGAATAAAATTGGGTTGGAGTGCATACGGCAGGCATTGCCAAATCCTGACTGGGAGCTTACCACTGTCGTTGAAAAGAAAAGTGTACAATCATTGCATTCTACCGGTGCTAACATACGGGGCAGAAACTTGGAGGTTAACAAAGAAGCTCGAGAACAAGTTAAGGACCGCACAAAGAGCAATGGAACGAAAAATCTTAGGAGTAACGTTAAGAGACAGGAAGAGAGCGGTGTGGATCAGAGAACAAACGGGGGTAGACGATATTCTAGTTGACATTAAGCGGAAGAAATGGAGCTGGGCAGGCCATGCATGTAATGCGTAGGATGGATAACCGGTGGACCATTAGGGTTACAGAATGGATACCAAGAGAAGGGAAGCGCAGTCGAGGACGGCAGAAAGTCAGGTGGAATGATGAGGTTAGGAAATTCGCAGGCGCAAGTTGGAATACGCAAGCGCAAGACAGGGGTAATTGGAGATCGCAGGGAGAGGCCTTCGTCCTGCAGTGGACATAAATATAGGCTGATGATGATGATGATGATGATGATGATTTGACGTTTGCAACGTTTATGCGCGATTGCCGAGGCGCATTCTTACATTGCTTCACTGTTGTTCGCTTTCCGCTATACGTACTTCTCTTTTTAGTCTTGCTTTTTTCCCCATTTCCTTCGCGAAAGACCACGGTTCAAGTGCCCACCAGTGTTTGCGACAGTAACTGCGGTTTTCCTTTTTTTATATAGCCACATCTCTCTCTGTCTCTCTACGAGCTGTGTGTAAGATGGAAATATTCTTGGAATCGTGGAAGCAACAGCGTGCTAGGAGTAAAGTTAAATGCAGTAGGTAGTCTAATGAGATTTGCACAAGCTAACCCAGCGTATCTTGCAAGTCCTGTTTTTCAACGCACATGCTATGGACAGCACGCGTCCCATTAACCAGATTATTTTCTGGTAAATAAAGATAATTCAATTCAATTCACTCAGCTAGGGTGTCACTCTGGCCACTCTGAAATTCCGTCACGTCGTCAAATTTGCCACGTTGTCTTTTATCGGCTTATAGGACCGCTGCGCTCTTTAAAGTGGGCTCGAAACGCCAAGTTGGCGGAATTCGACACTATACAGAACAGCACCCATGATGTGACGAGCCACATAGTTCTTAAAGCGGGGAGCCTCTTAGAGTTCACTGTTCAGGAGATTAGCTTGTGCAAGTGTATATGTGTCGATCTTGCCACAGTATTGAATAGTGCTTCCAAAGATGGATGGGGATGCTTCTAAACGTATCGAGGAGTCATCTGCGCATATAACGGCAGTTCGCCGAAATTTATATAACAGAACCATTATAATGGCATTCTTGCGACATTTCTAAAACAAAACTTTCTTTTCCTCTTCCTTCGACATTACCGCTGCTGCGGCTGCTGTGTTGCCGAATAGCTTTTTTCGAATGCTTTTTTCAAAGTAACGTCGCCATCATGCCACCGTCGTTGTCGCCGACGTACCACTGTCATCCTTGCTGGCTCCTGGCTAGAGTCTTGGACGACTGACCAGTACTGCACATAGTGGAAACAAAAAACGGACATATTCGCATCGAAGCGGATCTTAACAACTGCATGGGTCATACTGAAAGTCATGTAATCACGCCATCGCCGTACCATGGTCGTCCGTGCTGACTCCTGGCTACAGTCTTGAAGGATTGGCCGGTACCGGACATAGTGTAAGCAAACGTGTAAACTTCGTATTAAACAACGTATCAATTTAAACAACGTGTTAAATTCAAACCATTAAACGGTGTGATTTTAATTGGATTCTGAAAAAACAACTGCTGGGCATTGGCTAGACCCTCTTTGTTCACTATCGCCAGTGATCGTCGGCATTCCTATGAATCAGCCATTGTTGCGTAATTTATGATTACTGGAGTTCATTATTATGTAACCAGAATATATTGTAGGTGCTCCATACCGATCGTCTGTCAAAAAACAAATTCGAGAGTATATGATGTTTGTGCAATTGCTGAAGGATTGCACAGTGATATATGTTGTTTTAATAACAGGAAATCGTAAAAGTTGGAACGCCATTCAACCTACAGTTGAAGTCGGTGAAAGAAAGAGTCACACTAGCTAAGTAAACACACGTGGCATGAAGTGCGCAGACACACATGAACAGGAAGGACTCGATGACCACGAGAAACATCGGCTAGAACTTCAGGGTCTTGTCGGCGTTGTCGCCTTGCGTCGGCCTCGCGTTCCTGTACTGCGGCATGCTCACGGCGGGCGCAATGTGTTCATCAGTTTAGCGCTTTTGAAGTGCCGGGTTTTGAAAGCATTTTGAAAGTGCCGAGAAAGGGTCATAAATGCGTATGGTATTATAAAGAACTACCGTCTCGACTTTGCAAACCAGAACCTGTTGAAACTAGGTGAACCTTTTCAAATGCAATTTTTGAAATTGCTGACCATTATGTTGCACTGGTGTGTTCGGGTGAAGTTCAATAAATTGTGGAGGGACAATGTCACACAATTCTTATATATATATATATATATATATATATATATATATTTCCCCTACGTTGTCCTTGGTTTCATTGTTTGTTGGATTTTTATGATACACACACACACACACACATATATATATATATATATATATATAAACGAGACGAAAGGGAACCGAGGGGCCCAATTTTGATTAATCATATCATAAGAAGCCAACAAACAATGATACCAAGGACGACATACGGGAAATTCTTTGTACTTACGAAGTGAATTAAAGAAATGATAAATTTTTAAATGATATATATACATCTATCATATCTAGCGTCTCGAATCTAGCTACATTTGAGCCATTAGGTAGCATACGAGGGTTTTGTAGCCACGTGCCTGCTCTCTAAGTTTGTGTTGCGGGACGCCATCGGGAAAATAAATAAAGGATGTACCACGTCCGCCCACCATGGCTCTGAGTGACACTGGCTAACACTCCCAGAGGTAGTTCAAGTGAACATAAATGCCCAAGCTAGCTGACGGATGGATAGCCGTCACCGTAGCACTATTGGTAGTGCAACGCACGCGTGTTGTGGAGGTTGTGGGTTCGGCTCCCACCGGCGACAAGTTATTTTTTCGTCTACTTTCATTTCACTTTTCTCTATCATTTTGCTACATTTCAATATATATATATATATATATATATATATATATATATACATGCATACATACAATGCCAACTACAACTTAAACACTCAATAAACACACTATATATACATATATATATATATATATATATATATATATATATATATATATATACAGTTGGGATTTTTTTCGCCCCCATTACTGAATGCCCTACGGGCCTGTAAGGCACTTCAAATAAATAAAGAAAGTGTGTGTATTGAGTGTTTAGGTTGTAGTTGGCATTGTTTCTTTCTGGTTATTAAAATAAGACACCAACTAAAACGTTACAGCTTGGTAACGGCGAATCGTTCAAGACTAGCCAGGATCGAGCTCGGATGACAATAGCACGATGACTACGGCGTGAAGACGAAATCGCTTTCAGTATGACCCACGTATTCGGCGAGAGCTATTCGGCAAGACAGCAGCCAGAAGCAGCAGTGTGAAAGCCGAAGGAGAGGCAAAAAAAGCTTTGATTAAAAAAACTATGAGAAATGCTCCGCTGTGTTGTTTGGGGATTTTATAGAGCACTGCAGGATCCAATCAGCTTCTCGCACAGAAATTTGGAAAGTGTAAAGCAAAATCACCTTTCAATGCGCTACCATGCTGACCAGTGTCGCGTCTTCGAGAGACCATATTAATAAACGCTAAGCTTGGTCATAAGTAGACTTATTTTTTCCTATGGTACAGTTGTTGAGCAGCGTCTGTCACTTCCCTGAACAGGTGTCTGAGCTCGTTCCTAAGAATGTTAACAAGGGCGTGTATCTTCGGCGTGCTGGCGGTACCTGTCCTGCTGCAATTTACACTTCGTATGTTTAGTGCGAGAGGAGTTGCGAGGGATACGCCAGGAGAATCTAATGCTGTGGACATACCACCTACCACTGCAATTTCTGGCCCAGACTTATTTAGGAGCTCTACATTTCTTCACCTTACTGACATACCTTTCTCACTAAGGCGCTAAAAATGGGGGTGAACGGTGTTGAGTATGATCTCATGAACCTCTAGCTGTATCAACATGGACAGCTGCCCCTCAGCATTTACATGACGCCACTTCCCCTTCATTGTCGTAACACGGGTATATTACCGTGCTCGGGATTGTCTGTTTCAGCGAAATCCAGTTGCTGCTTATGTCAATTTGGGCCCACTTGCATTGCCCTTGGGCCAGACCACGCAGCGCTAAACACGAGAGCGATAAACACGCACACTACCAAGTCTGCTGTTTCTCTTGCGTTCAGTGAATGCCCCGGCGAACGAGCCATGATTGGCACTCGTGCCGAGGGGCTGCCTGCCGCCCAGCTTTCGGCGTTCCAGAAGTGTGTCCCCCCCATTTCTTCGCAACTGTCTCTCCTCTCACCTCTCACCTTCGCAAGGGGCGGCGCCTGGCGGCTGCGGCGCGAATCGTGACTGAACCCCTTTAAAAGCCTCGACCCACGGTTCCCGGGATCGGATCGCAGGCGCTGCGCAGTTGGCGATACGGCGACACCTTCCATCTGCTGCTGCTGCTGCTGCTGCTTACACCGCTTCTACCACTCCGCGGCTTTCCAGCGTGCACTTAGCAGCTCTGCGGTCACCCTCGCCTACCTCGCCAGACGCCATGGTGAGCTGTCAGTAGCAGTGAGGTCGTAGCCCTGGGCGAGAGACTAGAGCCCTGACCCACGTTTTGCTTTTATGTGCGCGTCTGCTGTAGGCCATTCTTCGAAAGTGTAATTTCGAAGTCAGTGTAGCACTTCGCTCCAGCTTGAATCCATGTCACTTCTCCCCTTGTATGCAGTTCCCTGTGCTGTGGAGGCCCCCTTCTAGCGAAAAAGCCGAACGCGGTCTTTAAAGCACCTGTTTGTGCTCAGCTTCTCAAAATATACGCTTACTCAGTTTTATATAGGTGCTTCTGTAAGAACAATGCATGTATGTATATTAGAATACGCAGAAGATACTACGCCGTACCGTCCTGTAGTCAGTATATGGAGTGCACTCTGCCCTCAAGGCCTTGAAATAACAGAACGGTGACAAAATGAACAATTTTTGGATGGCATTCGTGATAAGGTTTGCCGCATTGGAATGAATTGTGAAGAATTCCACGAAGGAAATTTGTTATTCACGCTTACGTCGAACTTCTAAGCTGAAGTCTGTCGGGCTTACAGAATAGGGCCGTGACTAAGATTTATAAACCTCTAATAAATTGAGGCATTCACACAGCCTGGCTTCTTTTCGCTAAATCTTGAGGTTGTACGGCGAAGGGGCCAAGGGACTGCGAAAGAGAGAGCGAGCAAGGAAGTCCAGCTGTGAGCGCACGATTGAATTTAAACCCACGAACTCAGAAGCAGCTCACACCTAGTCGTTGCCGGAGTGGAACTTAAAATGATACGAAATTTGATTCATGCCGCAAAGCTCTCAAGATGTACTCGTTTAGGTGAAATTGTAGCGATTTAAATAGTAATTGACAAACACTTGCAGAAATGGCTAGCTCCAGCTCTACCTTTAACGGCACCGCCAGGATAAAGTCGCGACGTACTGCGATCGACGACATGTGGTAATAAAATGCGAACGTTGTAGCGAACTTGTGATAAAATAGGTAGTAGCTACACTAAGGTCTTCAACGGAATGCCCGTTTTTCTCAGCTCTCCGGAAACTAGCGTCGAAACGCGAATAACAATTGCCGTGATTTACATTCTACCAACTGCACTAGTTCGCAATGGCTACAAAAAGACTATACGGTGTACTTTTGGTGCGTTGAAAATATATTAGCGATAGTGCAAAATAAACGAAGACATAGAGGAAGAGCGGCCGCACGGAGGACAGTGGTTTCATGGTGCGCTGTTACTGTCTCGCTCTGTATCTGTTTATTTCGAGTCATTGTCTCAAAACTCAGCAGTCGGCTGTCCGATTTAGCTTCTCTGCTGAAATATTCCCGCTCTGCGTATTCGCCCTCCGTCAATTTTCCAAATTCCAAGGGCTTGTTTACACTTAAGCGATGAGCACGAGCTAATTACGTGAAACAATATTGTTTTCAGTTATATTCTATTAACGGGGCCTCGTAGTAGTGTTTTGATGTTCATGTACTGCAAAAGAATCTAATGGCGCTTCAGCTGAGGTGCACATTTAACAGGTCTTTACTTTGGTTTCAACTCGGTCGTGGATGTGAACCACATGGATATCCATCTAGAGATATGTAAAAAGATTTCCAGATATAAATATTTGTTTTTCGTGGAAATATTTAAACTTTAGCTAAAGCGCAATCAAAAATTTACAGCAAACATTGTGATAATGAATTGCAAAGGACGGCGTTCATTTTAGTGGCTGTCATCATGAAGCTCGGATGGCAAGCAGTGCTGACGAGTGGAAGATATAAGAAATATTTAAAGCTTGAAGTAGCTTTCTTTATTGTGGTTGCTTTCCGCGTCATGACACAACATCGCATTGTGCCCTTACCTATTCGGTGGCACTCGTAAGTGAAATGCTTCAGCCGTTAATTATTGAGACGGTTTACCAAAACGGGGCAGGAGATGAGGCTAAATTGTCAAGTTTCGTCTGGAAGTTTGATTCTGCAGAAGATTACATAAGCAGGCTTGTCGTGATACTGACTCGCTTCGTTGTGCGCATGGTTTACCCTATAGGTCAAAGTCAAAGAGCAGAGGGCGACGAAGGCACTGCTAGAGTTTTTAAGCAGTGCAAACCTGCACAAACCTGCACCTGAATTGGTGTTCATTTTGCTGCGTCTGATCCTGTACTGTAATAAGGTTCATTGATTGTGATCTGCTGTGATTGTGTGTGTGCGAACGCCCCCTACCCATTTCCCTGAAGTAGGGTAGTAAGCCGGATTTTTCGTCCTGGTTATCTTCCTTGCGTTCTTCCTCTCTTTCGTATCCCTCTCAAAGACAAACTCCACAGTGCTACTGTTAATTCTCAGGCCATGCCAACACGATATTTAATGCTAAATTATGATCAGTACAAATTTAGTTAGGCCTGAAAACCACTCCCAACCAATGCGCAAAGTCATCCAAACTAAACAACCTTTCGGAAGATATGTGTTTCTCATTTCCAAAATATCCCAACTAACTCGCAACCTCCTGTGGTGGCACATTCACTAGCTGTTATTCTATATATGGCTTTGACAGACGTTGTAAATACCTTAAAATTTATACGTGCCATAAATTCTAGCGTGAATCTGTGGACAACTTTCCTTGGCGACTTGTCAAATAATGCCAAAACGTGAGATAGCACAACGTATTAATGCTCCGTAAATTTATGCATGCAAGCGCTGCGTCTCGATGCTACGAGAACCAAGTAAAATTGTGGCCAATTGGTGTGCTGTCACTTGTACTGAAATCGACGAACATTGAGGCACTCGCCCGGTCCACAGGATTCCCGATGAGAAGGCGCCAATAGGCTGAGCGATCTCTATAGGGTTAGCGTAGTTTGAAGTTTAAACTTAGTTTCGAGAAGGCAAGTTATAGGTTCCTTGCACTCGTCCTGAGCTGTTTTAGATGCACT
This sequence comes from Dermacentor silvarum, assembly GCF_013339745.2. Classification (NCBI taxonomy): domain Eukaryota; kingdom Metazoa; phylum Arthropoda; class Arachnida; order Ixodida; family Ixodidae; genus Dermacentor; species Dermacentor silvarum. The sequence goes on from NC_051154.1 coordinate 439,244,276, forward strand.
CCCTGAAGAGAGCTGACCACTCCCGGCCTCACAGGTGCAAGTAAGTAGACAAAGAAACTGGACATCAGGAGCAATTGTGGCCTCATCCTTTGTCTTTCTCGTAGCTCCCATCCTCATTTGTGCTGACCTAATTTTATATTTCATTCGTCGATTGTAAATTAAGTTTCGAAGATTCTCAAATGGTTCACTAAAACTGCCTCGTTTGATGCACCAACTAAAATAAAAAAGAAGAAAATGCAGATTGTGAACTAAAGCGCCACTGAGGCGTATGTTATACGAAAAAAAATAGGCTTGGTTCACACTTGCCTCGCTTTCTCCTTCATAAAGCCCTCGCTAAGTATTTATAGTCCTCCTATCCCTGATTAGTTTGAATTCTGAAACACTGATGGCTCTATTTTTGAATGGTTTTACTATATAATACTATACACCAATTTTCATACTTGGGCTGTGTTTCCTATTTAAGCTCCAGGTTCGCTTTCTGCCGAGGGCACTTCGCGCGACCACGCTGCACGTTTTGCACGCTGGTATGGTTGCGCTTTTAGACACATGGAAAGTGATGCGTTTAGCGCATCGCATATCTTGTGTCTATAGCTAATGACGTAAAGAACGCGAAGAATTTCACGGTCTTCACTGCAATATACCATACAATCGTTCAATTTACCCTCTAGCTTGCACCGAAGCAACGTTTCTTCGGTGCTCTATTTTCTTTATTTTTCCGTTTTACAGGCTCTTCTTTTCAGTGCTACAAAGAACGTTTACTTTCGCAATACTCTCTACGAAAAAAATAGATAGAGAACGAATCATGTGGGTGAATGGCCAGGAAAAAATGGAGATAACTGGGCTTTGTTGTACGTGATCAATAAAGCTGTTTAGTTCGGACGTATTATTTCTTTATAAATGTGAACCCCATGTCGGCTAATATACTCGTATACTTCCGTCGCTCTGCTTTATTTATTTGCCATGATCGTTTTTTTTCTTTAACATAATCATTTTTCTCCGACATACCTAGAAAACATTGTACTTGCGGCTTGCAATGATTGTCGTGATGTTGCTTGTAAGATGTACTGGTTTTTGTTTTAAACACGCAAGCACTCCGAACTTAGGCAACAAAATGACTCAACGTCAAGATTCATGTGAAAACCATGCTGCTGGAAACATTAATGTGCCGCCAAATTGAGGCTATGCAAAGTGCATAAAACCAAACCATGAAACGTTTCTGTGTCAGCTGTACGATAATAAGTAGTACTTCTACCATGTGTACCTGCTCCGTTCTTTCAGGCGCAAGGACTGACTGTACAGTAAGGTGCCTTTCTGTACGGTAATAGTTCATAGCTAGTACTGTCTATTATTTCAAGCTCTTCATGGTAACGAGCACACGTTGATGTGAATTGTACTTCGCAATATAAAAAAAAGATGAAGAAAAATGAAAACGAAAAGAAAACTTCACTTTAATAACATGTGCGCTATACATTAGCTGGCTATCAAGACATGCTTTGCATATCGGGAAACTCGGGCGATGATAACGAATAGGTACCAACCGACTTCTTGCCAAGTCGGTGCGCAATAATTCAGGCTCAATATCCAACCGGCAACGGGTCTGTATATTCCTGGAAAAACAAGAAGGGTTTCACCCAACAAGAGGACCTATAGGAGTTTCGAAACACAAAGAAAGAAAGCTTAACTTTCAATCCACCAGAGAGTGTAATTGTCGTGTTTTTTACTGCATGTCATGTGTACAGCTTGCGAGAAATCAGCCATAGCACTGTACTTTCAGACAGTGATTGTTCTCCAATGCTCTGAATATTAGCAAGAACTGTGTAACGACTTCACAAAAGCTCAGGGGATAACTGTATGTTCCACTGCACCCTTCATGCTAGAGGTAGACGGAAACACTTTTTTTTACAGGTTTAACTTTTTTTTAACGCGCCTCGCAGTCGACCAGCCTCTGGCTTTCATTTAGTGAAGGATCTAACAATCAAGCCCGCAAAAGATGATGTCGTCAGGGGTGGTATAAAAAAGAAGTGCGTGCTTTTTGTGTTGCGCTCGTTTTATCTTGGAAAAGAGAAATATCTCGACAGGTACAAAACCTTCTCATAAGTCCTACAATTTACCGCAACGCCACTAAGGAACCATAGCATATTAAAAAACATAACCTACAAAAAAAGAAAAAAACGAGCTGAGGCAGACACATAAAAAAGGTCGGCGATTGCACCTGGTTGCGAAAAAGTTCGCAGGTGCGGAAAAGGGTCTTTACCATCGGTTTGCGAAGCACGCGAAAAAACAAACCTATCTGAAGTACAGTGAAGTACAGTTGAGTCAGCAAAAAAAGGGGGGTATCAAGGTTACATGGGCAAATACAATCGATGAAGCAAGTATTCAAGAACAAAGCGTTGGTGAACAGACTTGTCTCTACGACGAATGGACGATGCAAATGTTTGGATACTTTTCGTTTGCAGCTGTGGAGGATGCACATTTCTATACTGTCATCTCGTGCACCAGTTGTGCCACTGAAGTCAAACAATGATGTGACACTAGTTGAGCGCGCCCAAAAACCCATTTATCAAGTTTAGTTACTTATAAAATACTCTAGACCCAACACAGAGCCCAAGCACGATCAAGGCTCTAGAGCTTTAGGTAAATACTGCAATAGAGTCACTTCATCTTTGGTTCCTATCCCTGTACGACCGGACTGAGAACCTGTGCGCAGACGGCAAACGTCTTGCAGGGCAATAACGCGCATCCGAATCCGTATTCACAGCTGTAGGTTGCCCGCAAAACAAGTTGGCTGCGAAAGAACCTAAACCGACCTCCATTCACGAACACAAAACGTCACGAAAAACCTTCTGCCACGTTGCTCCAGCACGAGATCGTCCCCTTATTCACGCTTGCCTTCCATCGAAACGGCTCATTTTGGCTCCTTTTCTGGCACGGTCCACACACGCCAACGCTGGGCTGTTGAGGCAGCACACAAAACGATAAGCGAGAAGTGTTTTACGAGCAGCTGAGTGGTTCGTAATGGGCGTTCTGAGGCATCGCCGAGCGCACGAACCTCGAGGTAGCATCGAGCATTATAGGCAAAAAAGGAAATGTATAGCATGAACAAATTTTCCATGGAGCCTTCTTAGTAGTTTCATCAAAACGTCACCCTTGACTATAGTACCGTGGCAATTATCACAAAAGATACGCGAGCATTGGAAAATCCTGGAACCAAAATCATTCACCTCTCTATTCACACAATGGCACAGTGTTGGCTAAAGGACCACGAGCATATTATAAGAATGTGCTTGGAGGAGGAACCCGCACGACAGTAAGGCGCACGCCTAATGCCTGACAACGTAAATTGTGGTAGCAAACTAAAAGTGTGAACATAGAAGAATTTGAACAACCATGAACATTTCGGTTAGATGAAGAGGATTAGCCCAACGTATGAAAGGAATGCACTGCCCCAACAACTATTTGTTTTTCACGCCGCTGAAGGGGACATGGCAATGGACATCAGATAGGTCACTGGCCTAAGCAGCCAGCCAGGGTGCTGGGCATCGCTGCATGCTCCATTCTAATAGGCAAGATTTATATTAAATAGTACGTTATGCCCGAATGTCAATAATAAAATTAGATGCATTCCATGTCCACCCCTACTTCCACATATGGGATTAGTATTATTCTTTCTGTTACTTGGGTGTGTTGTGTAGTATTACGTCATGCATTATTGGCATAATAAAAATTTATCAGTAATCAATATTACGCACTCGAGCAGCCACTTGTTATCTTCGCGAAAAGTTTCGGCTTTTGTAACATCACTGTCAGGCTCGTGGCATTTGTGCATCATAACCATTTTTATAACAAAGTAGAATGATGTCTGTATTCAAGAGTATTTTGAAGTAATTTTTGAAGCAATGAAAAACCATAATAACAAAACAACAACTATAGAGACGTATTTTCACTCATTTCAGTATTTGTTTCGTTGCGAAGTCATAGCCTACTGATGCAATCCCTTAATTAGATCTAAAGTAATGAACCTGCGCCTGCTAACTCAGTAGCCTTTACACATAAACGCTTCAACGGAATGACTAAGTGATTTCTTCTGACAAAATTACGGAATCCGCTGCCAAAAGGGCTAACTCAACGCGTACTGCTAACCGCTTACAGTTCATGAAAGAGTGTGTCAAAGCAGCACACTGCGGTGACTTGCGTCGTCGAAAAACCGCTGGTATTTCATTCGCTGTTAGTTCTCCATTCACTTTCCGTGTTTACAAACGTGAACCTTTTCCAAAGACGCAAAGAGGTGCCGTCATTACATTGTGCTGTGGCACCGACGAAACAAGAACCTTTATACAGTAAGCTTATATTGGCATACAAGTCGGCTTATTTCTCTTCGTTGGCTAAATAAGAATCCAAAGAATAAACTGTATTTGCATTTGCTTAGAACGCTTCAAGGTTTTGAGCTTGAATCTGAAATGATAAACAGATATCACAATGCCCTTTTTTTGGAGAAGCCTTAATTATCCAGCCTGTCTTGTTGCTAAATGGCAAATAGTGAAAGAGAGTGAATGAACATCGCCTACAGGGAAGGCGGACGGGTCGGCCCTAGTAGGTGCGCTCTAGACTGGCAAACTGCACTGGAAAAGAGGGATCAGATAAAAAAATGAAGCAGATCCAATGGTTGGAATCTGTATAAAAGCTTAGTGTGAGTGCATAAAGAGTCTAAACATCAGTACACGCACGCGCGGACGCAAGCATGCATGCGCGCCCACACATACACACAAACAAACGCGCACACACAAACACACTAATTGTACCGAGCCTTTTGTTAAGCGGAATCGCTGACTACTAGCGAGTACGACGGACGTCTTGAGCGCATCATGGTTTCAGAGGCGTAGCGCAATTCGAATCCGTTCTACCCACAAGAGGCGTTTACTTCCTCATTACCGTGCAGCTGCGGATGCGCGAAGACGAGCTTTCTGGCTTTTCTTTTATCGCGAAAGCTCTACTACGCCATGTCTCACAAAATCATTCATCGCGACGTAGTGACCTTGAGCCGCCGGAGCGCAAGTGTGGCAGGTGTGACGTCATGCCACGTGCTCTGCTGCGGCGCAGCTGCACTCGCTCGGAGCCTCGCCACTGCGGCACCACTTGACTAGGCGAGGGTTTTACGGCTGCTTCGCCGGCGCTTGGTCGCTCAATCGCTCAGTGTCGCCATGGATGGCACGCCGGCTGGGCCATCTGTGCGTGCGCTTCAGTGCAATCGACAGGCTGAATCCAAACATCTAGTTGATATAGCTAGACGGCAGGCTGCGAAAGTTGCGGGCTGAAGCACCGGAGCAAAGAGAGGCCAGATTATCACGTACATCACATTTGCAATAAAGCCTTGCATCAGATTTGCAAAACCAAGCCATACAGAACTTCGCTTGTGGTAACTGGGTTTACAAGAGTTCAACAATTGGCAATTTTTTTTCTTTCCCCCACATTGCCGCCGCCACCACTGCCACTAGCATTCCTGTTTTATTTGTTCCTCCTTGCATGAGGAATGCTTTTTCGAAAATTGTGAGCTGCAACGTAATTGCATTTGTTAGCAAAGTTCAGAGAAATATCGCAAACCTGGAGCAATTCTCTAGATTGCAACAAAGTGAACATGTAAGAGTATCTTTCTTTAATATTAAAATTGCAACCAGTCAATAAGCCGTAATTATTAAATAAGTCGCAAATTATAGTAATTTAGTTAGTTCAGTAGTCGTTATCACACAAATAATAGTCTCTAATAGCCAGCTGTCTCTAATAGTGGGTTACCGTAAAAACGACCCGAGCACCTACATATGTCGCCGCCAAAAGACGACGGACCATGCCGTGGTACAGAGGTTTTGCGGTTGTAGATGCATCTTTACAATAAAACGACGTTTAGTTCACTGGTGCAGTTGCGAAACCAGTTTGTTGCCGTTTCTCCTCGTCGCTGACCAAATTCACATACTGGGCATAATCAGTATCCATGTCATGGCGTTAGCGTGGCTATATTGTATTTAGGAGTCTCATCCCAGTGGTGGTCAATCGTGGAGCCCTGGTCGGTGCACTGTGTGGTAATGTAGAGTCGAAACTGAACAGACCGTCCAGAATTTCATCGCACGATTTATTAAAAACACGGAAAGTTAGCGAAACCTCATACCACAAAGCACAGACTGTTTGCAAGCATAAAATTTGCATACCTTTCAGATATTTGAGTGGCATTAGCTAAACTTTTCAGCGCTGACAGTGTCCCAATGTACCGAGTGTACAGAATGGAGGAAGGAGTCCAAAGATACAATGTGGTCACCTTTACTCTTCGTTTTTTTTTTTTTCATTTGAAGCTGCGACACTGGGGCTCAGCCGTGTATAGGCGCTTGCAACGTCGTAAAAGATTTCCTTATTCATTCCAACCAAATGTCCTGTCGAATTTCCGCTATTTTTGTGATTTTCAGTCAATACTCCTTGACTTAAGTTCTCGTTGTTATTCTCAAGTTAGCATGTTCTTTATGCTGTCTCACAATGCTTATTTTTCATCAGTGCTATAATTTTATTTACTGTTGCCGCTGTGGCTAATTCATCCAATTATTGGTCAGCCCTGCATTGTGCGTATGAACCATAGGATTCTGGGTTAGATAGATAGATAAACTTTAATCCAAAGATAGTTTTGTCTTGCCCCAATGGGGCATCGCTAATGGTCGGGGCCCCTAGTCCAGGGCTCCGCTGGCTCTTGCTATCTTCTGTGCTCTCTGGATCAGCTTGAGCTGGTCGTCGAGGGCCGAGTTGGACAATTCTGGGTTAACAATAGCGACAACTCCCATCACGTATCTCGAAGTACGAATGTACAACTTCTATCAAAAATAACGTTACGTGTAGCTGATGTCCAAGGCTATTTACAATTTATTTACAGGGAAGCTAACGGAGGCCAAAATAGCCATGAGATATCAAGCGGGAACATGTCGTGTTCCTTCTCCTCAGTGCAGCCACACTGTCGTGGCGGCTGTTCCGTTCCATAGGATGCTGTACGCGTAAACAGTATAGAGAAAACACAATGAACCTTTAATTCTATTTATATATATCGCATTATGTTTTTTATAATTTTTCAAGCAATACACAGGTGTTGCCTGCGCGGCAGGACAAAAGCAGGTGGTTGACCTCCTGACTGCGTACTGAACCCACCGGGTGCAGCATCAACAGCGGTAACGCAGAGTGCAAGTCAACATTAGCACTGTTTGAAAAAGATTTTTAGACAAGTAGTATATTCAATAAACTTCATCTAAACACTAACTCTACAAAACGCAATAACCATAACTAAAAAAAACGACGTGATCCAACATTACTTTCAAAAGCATTGCCGAAAATGAGAGAACATGACATTGGCGCGTGAGTATATCTACTCCTAGAACTGAATCTGACAAATGATAGATCTGTGCAATATCCTCCTCACAAGTATGCTATTCCTGCTGTCTCATACAAAAATTCTCATCCGTACTCACCCGTCATCACATGCGCTTTGACTGCGGCACTTGCACTCATGGCGATGGGGCGCATTGGACTGTCGGGATTGTCCACCCGACTGGCTGTCTTCTCCTCTGCCGAGATTCACACGCAATCCAGCTGATAACGTTCTCGACACCTTGGTTTCGCTTTCTTGAACTACTTAATGCTATCTGTCCCCAATGTGGGAGCACGACGAATCCTCTGTAAGCACAGAGAATCACACAAATGGCGCTGTTTTCTTCTTCTTTTTGAATCCTGAGGATCACTTTGTCAAGAGGCACGATTTGACAAGAGGCACGCTTGACAAGACGCACACTCCAAACAAACAGCCAAGTCCACAAGTATATAGACAGCTCAGTGGTTAGCCTGACCGCCTCTAAGCAGCACTCGGGCTCAGTAATATTAGTTAGACCTTCCGTAACGCCGATAAGAAACTCCCATCACGTTTCCATAACAACTCTTGTAACCGAAACGCGTGTATAAGAGTACGAAAAAATATTTTAAGCTTCAACGAATTACATGAGCTAGTTCGAACATATACCCTTTCGATCAATAATCTCCTGCTCCAACCGATCACGTCATTGAAAGGCCCGCAAGGACACAGTGCCTGCCAATACAGTTGCAGTTGCAGGCAGAAAATGAGGAGCAAGGAATCCTGCTCGAAATTATTACCTTGCATCTGTGTAGCGCTGTGAAAAAGTCTATTGAGAAAAGGAACCCGAGTGACTATTGCCTGTGGAGAAAATAAAACTTTCTCTCGTTGCGTTGTAGAAGCACTAGGTGCACGGTAAAAGACCACAGGTGGTCCAAATTTCCGGAGTCCCTCACTATGGCGTGCCTCATAATCAGATCGTGGTTTTGGCACGTACAACCCTATAATGTAATTTTTTTACCGAATAAATGTAACCAGTTTTCTTCTTGTTCTTTTCTCTTTCTTTTTTATGGTACAATCTGCGTACAATGTAGCATTCTTCAGACTTAGCCGTTCGGTTGCTGTCCTTGAGGAACCCATGTGACGGTGGGTTCGATTCCGTCAAGCAACTGAAAAATTTGGAGGATATTTTTTGTCATTGTAAAGTGGCAGATACCCAGTGACCCAAGTTGGCATCAAAGAGGTTAATTGAAGGTCAGAACAGACGAATTGGCACATACCCAGTACTCTAAGTTGGCATTAAAGAAGAAGTTTATTGATTGGAAAATGTAGAGAGGTCAGCCGGAAAAAGGAGTATCTGGCCTGCTAGTCTACGTAAGGGAAGGGGAAGACGGGAAGAAAGAGGGTCACAATGGAGGATGATGATGGGAGAAACGAGGTTACAGAACACCGCGCATAACTGGTACCTTCACAAGCACGAGTCCAGGCCCGTGTCACCTAAGAAACGTGACAGAGCACACATTGCCTCTATTGTCTGCCAACTATCTGGCCATGCACCTAGCAGGAGGTCCTCCGACAGTGGTGCATTGTCTAAATGCCTCAAGGTAGCTGCCAGTGCCAGTCTTTCGCGCTCATACACAGGGCACACCACGAGCATAGTCTCAACACCACACGCTGAGCAGTCCGAGGAGTCTACCAGTCCAATGACGTGCAAGTACTTGCGCGTGAAAGCGGCGCCTAATCGTAGTCTATGTATCAAACAGGTATGAGGGCGTGGAATGCCACGCGGCATACAAAAGTGAATATTGGGCTCCAGCCTTTTAACGCGGACGTGGCAAGCGTCTGGCTGAACCCAGTATCTTCTCGTCGCACTCTTCACTAATTCCGACAAGAGGCACGTGATGTCTGGTCTAGAGAACGGCTCAACAGTTCGCAGGCCATTGCTGAGGGCGCGCTTTGCTTCAGCATCGGCCATATCATTACAATGAAGCCCACAGTGTCCCGGGATGCATTGTAACACTATTCTGTGGTCTTTTTCTTGGGGGCATGAAAGGAGCTCGGTGATCTGCAGTGCCAGAGCCTGATATGCGGTGTGGCGCAGGAAGCATCCCAAAATTTGCAGCGTGGTTTTTGAGTCCGTGAAAATGCACCACTCTTGAAGTTGTTCCCCACAGATGTGGCAAATCGCTTCCCGAATAGCCACAAGCTATGCAGGGGTTGATATAGAATTATGGTCTAAAACGAAACCTCGAGTCGTCTGCTGGGCCGGTATCACCACAGCTGCTGTCAATGCCTTTGATGACGCGGATCCGTCAGTGTATCCATGAACATAGGACTGGTATTCTGACCAGATGTATGCCAGAGCAAGTTGTTGTAGTCTGCTAACGGGAACCAATGATTTCTTTATATGGCGGGGACATGCAGGCACACCGAAGGTTGAACCATCACCCACGGTGGTTTGACAGGGTGATATGGAAGGGCATAGCCTGATGTTATGTTGGGTAGAAGGCAGCGGAGTGCACTTGTGAAACTGCGGTCCTGCCGCTCATGCAGAATCGACGTCAATGGATGGCGATCGTGTCGTGTGAGTAAGCGTAAATATACACGAAGTGGTTCGTGGGTGAGGTACACCGATAATGGGCAGACGCGGGCTTCCTCAATTGTGTATTTGTTGGAGGCACACCGTGGCAAGCCAAGGCATATTTTAGTACCTGCGCTTGCACACTCTCTAATGTCCCTAAGCAGGAAATGCTCAAGTTTGCGAGTATCGGTAGGCTGTAGCGAATGTAGCCTACGAATAGAGGCTGATAAAGTGGTAGTAGGGAGCCCTCCGTGGAGCCCCATTTGATGGCTGCTACGAAGTGAAGGACATGGTAAAACAGATTAAGTTTTTTCTTGAGCATATTAACATGCATCGATCATGACAAACCGCGGTCAATGATAATGCCCAAGAATCTGTGGTGGGTGACATAAGATATCATTAAAAGTCCCTAGATTTCCTACTCTTTTTTAAGTAGCGACATCTACTCCGTCGGCCGCCATTATCTTCCTAGATAGCATGCGACCGTCAACGACCGCTGCTATCTACGCTGCTCACAGCAGCGTGCAGCTGAATGTGGGTGAACAGCGTTAGGAAGAACATGGCTGCTGGAATGAGCGCCGCCCAATGAGATTCGTGGGCGGTACTTCAAAGCTTGTCGCTACTTAAAGAAAGCAAAAAATATCTAGAGACTTTAGGTATCATAACACCGTTAATGAAGATCGGGTAAGGGCTGGCAGATTTGCGCGTGAATGCAACCACAGCACATTTTTCAGCAGCTAAGAGCAAACCCTGACGCCGTATGTATCGTGAAGTAGATGACACAGCACGTTGTAATCTCGCACGAAGTTGTGGGCGCGTCGTACCAGAAGCCCAGATGCAGATGTCATCTGCATATGCACTGATGTGGATGTGAGTTGGAAGTTCACTCACCAGGCCAATCAGTGCCACATTAAATAATTTTGGGCTGAGAACTCCTCCCTGAGGAACTCCACGGCATACCGGATGACGATTAGTCTCGCAGTCAGGCATGGACATGTAACCAAAACGGCCGCTGATGTAGCTCACAATCCACAGGTAGAGCCGGCCGCAAATGCCCATGTCGTCTAGGGCATCGAGAATGGCTTCATGAAGGGCGTTCTCGTAGGCCCCATTGATGTCTAAGAAGACAGCGGTGACGAGTCGCCATCGACGTTTTTCATGTTCCACTGTTGTAACGAGGTCAATGACGCTGTCAATCGAAGAATGACCCAGCCGAAAACCGATAATGTCTGAATAAAGATCATTCTTCTCCCGAAATCATTCGAGCCGCGCCAGCACCATTGGTTTTATAACTTTTCCAACACAGCTGGCTAATGCAACTGGCTGGCATGAGGCAAGTTCATAAGGAGGCTTTTAGTGCTTCAAGAAAGCAACGAGGTGGCTGATTTTCCACTGTTCCGGAACAATACCGGAAACCCCTGTGTCATTGTAATAATTGAGCAGCGCATTGCGACCAACCCTGCCAAGGTGAGAGAGAGACGAGTGCGAAATCCCGTCAGGGCCAGGAGCAGATGAATTCCGACACGACGGAAGAGCAGCTTGCATCGTAAAGAGCAAGTTCTAGTGGTCACTCGGTGAAGGTGGCGCAAAAAGCTCGAATTGGTTTGTGGCTGACCAATTTGTGCCCACAATCATTTTGCAGAAATCGTCCGCTACCTCTACAGCCGTGTGGCGTTGGTAAATGGCCGGAGCACGGAAAGCGTACCTTTCTTGTGGGGGCGAACACAAGCTCCAGACTACAGGCCAAATACGTGACAGCGGCTTGCAAGGATGCAATGATGAATAGAGCTTTCTCCAGCGCTGCCTTCCTAATTTCTCGACATGGTGTTCTATCTGTCGTTGACCTCGGCGACAAAGGGTGAGATGGTACGCGGATTTCGTCTGTCTGTATTTCCTTTCAACACGCCGTCGGACTGCGTGTAACTTCTGTAATTCCACGTCGATAGCAGACCCCGGCGTAGGCGCACATATGTTCCGTGAGGTCTGGCCGAGGGCGGACGTGATCAAGTCTTCTATTTCGGTTGGTGACTCGAGATCCGCACAGGAATTGTACACGAAAGCCTTAAAGGCAGGCCAATCCGTGCACCGCACACGAGACGAAGTGGTAGGCGCGAACCACTTGACGCAGATATCCGTTGGTATGTGATCACTGCTATGTGTTTCTACATCACTGCACCAGCTTATAGAGGAATGTAGTCGTGAGGACGCAAAAGCAGCAGGTCCCAGGACGAACCACGCAGAACCATAGGTGAGCCGTCGTTAATATTGACGAATTCCTAGGAGTGCATAAAGTCGGACAGGTCTTTGCCTAGGTTATTCATTACAGTACTTCCTCGTTGGGGTTGATTAGCATTTAAGTCGCCCACAATAAGATGAGGTGCTGTAAAACTCTGGATTGCTGAAGACAGGTACGAAAAATCAATGTGATCTCTTGGTGGAATGTAGCCGCCGAGTATATAGAGAAGACCCGTCCTTTAAGCGTTTACGTCAAGCAAATGTAGTGGTTCCTGTTATGGGGCTGGAAGACATGGCGGTAGTGGGAAATATCTCGGCGTACGCACACTAACACCTTGCTGGTTTCGTCGGCTTCTCGAGACCACAGCAGTACATAACCAGAAAGGCGGAAAGCAGAAGGCATGTTGAGAGAAGCGGTATTTCTGAACGCGTTGTCAGAAGTCACTCAGGCGACCATGCAGGCTTCGGGCATTCCACTGCATCACTACACTGCGACGTATGTGCATTGACAAAGGGGAGGGGCTGTGTGGTAGCGCCATAACGAATTACTGCTGTGCCACCAAGAGCGCCTCAATTGCGTCCAAAAACTGAACACCAACCCTTGCTGCTGGCGTATTGAAGCCTGAAAGCAGCATCCATGCGCATAAAATGTACAAGTTGTTTCAGAAGAACGTTAATCTGCTGGCCTTCCGGCTTGTCTACATTGTCAGCTGGAGTGGCATGTAATCTTGGACGTGTTGGTTCGACGGCCTTCGATGACAGAGCAGGCCATTGAACATTGGAGGAGGTGGATAATATACCCGCATCTTTCTGAGCCACCGTGGTAACATGGGGCGCTCCAGCAGGCGGCGTCTTATCATTCTGCGGCTCAAGCTGTTGAGGCAACTGAGCTGAGAGTTGCTGTGACGGTGGCTGAGCCAGACTATAGTGGTGTGTGACTCTGGGCGTCGGCGTCGGGAACGATGTTTGCGGCGACGAATAGACGCAGCCGCTTCTTGATGTCTTGTGTTGTCTTTTACCGTCTTCTTCAGGATAAATCTGTCGTTCTTCATCATAGGACAGTCTTTATTCGTCGCCTCATGAACACCCAAGCAGTTTGCACACTTGATGGTCGACGTCATGCTGATGCGAGCCACCGCATCCACGGCAGGGTACTTCGATTCTGCAAACAGCACTCACATGGCCAATCTTGTTGCATTTGTGGCATTCAACAGGTCTGGGAACATATAGGCGAGCAGGATGCCTCACATAGCCCACCTTGACCTGGGATGGGGTAGAGTCGGTTTTAAATTATTAGTTGAGACTGCCTGGTGCTTTTTTTAAACATTTTCCAAAAGCACGTTAACCATGTTTGCTACTTGGACCTGTTGATGTACCACTTTTACAGATTACGTAACGTGTTACGAACGGCACAAGGAAGCAACAACGCACGCATCTATATCTTTATCTGTATCTTTTTCTCTCTTTTTTAATGCGTAAGCATTTCTATGCTTACCCAACGAGAAAACTGTTCGTGCGTCCGTCCGTCCCTCCCGCACCGTGATCGCATTCAAAATAGAGCCCGCAGCAGTGAGCTACGGTACCTTCGCGCTGCCTGTCGCTTCAACATGAACGAGGCGGCGAGAACACGGGGCTCACGGAGCTCTCAGCACATGCCGCACTCTGCCCGTTTCGCCGATCGCTTCCAAGATATGGGTCCGCACGTCTCTCTTCAACGCTTAGTGAGCGGCGAAAACACAGCGCGCCAAGCTATCAGCAGTCGGCACTGTCTGCCGGCATCGCACACCGCTTTCAAGATAGGCCCGCGCCGCCGCGCCAGACGTAGCCGCCGCCGGAGCACGGTTGATCACGGCTGCTAATAGAGTGTTTTAGCTGAGCGCTTGCTGTCCGCTCCGCTCAGACCGGCATATGCTAGCGAATGCCACACAACCGCTTAGCGGGAACGCTATTGAGCTTGCGCACAACGCATGCCGGCAGCGGAACGAAGACCGCAACCCTCGCTCCGCTACAAAGCCGACTGAGCGGAGCGTGACTTGGCCTCTTCGTCGTTTTGCAGCCGAGTTGATAGCGCGTCGCTCGCGTCTCGGCAAGACGCGCTTATCAAATGCGAAATCTACGCAGTTCCCTGCAGTATCTCAGGGCGTGAAATCTGAGCAGAGCAGAGCGTAAGCGGCGCTCTGCTAAAACTGTCTAATGGTTCGACGCGGGTGGATAATGCGCTAAAGAGCGATAACGGCTTATAATGATCGGAACGTCACCAGCACACCTGGCGCCGCCACCATCATTCGAACCAACCAACAAGAGACAGTACACCTAATAAATGTTGCATACATTTATTTCATTCATTTCATACACCTCCCTCGCCAGTTCCCTCCACGTCCACATCCGCTGCGGGCTATCAATAACAAGAGGGAACATTGCTTCAACTTGCTTCTTCTACGTCGACTCGTGTAGGTCTCACTTAACAGTACGGTGCTGCAACCACTCTTCTCTGTTTCACGACTCTTTCGCGGTCGTTCTCGCAATTATACGAAACACAGCAGTGTATGACCACTGAACACCACGTCGTTACTACGAAATGCTTACGCACCTTTCAGATAATTTCCACAGGAGATTCTACGTGAATTTTCTTGCAATCTACCGATCGGAAAGCGGCTGCCATAGCCGCTAGAAATCAACCCGCGTCGTTGTGCGCAACAGCAGAGCGCCTTTACCACTGAGCCACCCGGAGAAGCCGTTCGCTTGTTTTGCACACACTCTAAAAGCGTGCGTACGTCTTTCTGCAAGAAAACCCTTCCGAGCGCTTCAGTACGGGCGCGAAAGCATTAGATGAATGTAAGGAAATTTGCATAATGATGTTAATCACTAATCGTACAACAACAAAAAATTATGAGCAGCTGGAGACGACATCTAAAAGTATTCTGTTATTCTCATTATCTTATGGCAGATCGTTTTTTCTAACGTTGGCCTCAATCTAAGCAAAACGCCCATGTATTCGCGTTAAAAAAACAAGCATTCATTATACTGTACACAAAATCAAAATCAAAGCGACACCTCTGCGGCTCCTCAGTATTCAGAATGTACTCCAGTTACAGTCCTTCCAACAGGTGCAACACTTCGTACAACTCTTAGTCGCGCTGAATAAGAAGCACCGTTTCTAACGTCTGTACTGACTTTTACAGCATGAATTCGTATCCGGCTGAACAGGCTCTGTTACTTATGGGTTCGTGAGTGTCTCCGAGACAAGCTTGATTAGAAAGTCGACGCAACACTTTTAACTGCATTTCTCCGTTGTTGTTTTTTCTGGTAGGTTACTGCTGTCTGTGTGACACACTATGCTGCTTGCGTGATCGCTTACTTAACGCACTACATGCAACGGGGTAGTGCTGTAAAAGACGAGGCCGGCAGACGAGCGCGGTGACGGGAAGTGGTGCCAACCGCTGAGAATTTAACTACTATCGCAGTAAAGTGAAGAATCAGTAGTTCGTGAGTCTGTCTACTATAGTTAAGTGTCTCGTAACTGTTTTTTTACGCACACGATAAACGCAAGTTGCGGTCTCGTAGAAGAAATCTTCCGTCCGCAAGAAACACTCAGAACGAACGCCTGAAAAGTTCATTTGTCTTAGGGTCTTTCCGCAATACGATATTGTGGCCGGCACGACTTTTCCAGACAAAGCATTGACTCCCAGTAGACTCCGAGTATTGGATTCGCTGTCATATAAACTCAACTGAACAATTTATACCGAGTGTTCAAAATTGAGCTTTACGTAATTTTGAAATATCGCCTGTGGCGGGTAGCATAATGCTTATAGTTGAGCTGGGTTATTCGAAGAGGCGGACATTAGTAGCACGAGAAATCCAAACACTTATTAAACTAATTAACAAAAATTCACTAATTCACTTCTAGGTAATTATTTTATGACGCATATTGTAATTTACAAATTGTAGCTGGTGAGCTTGTCACGCGTATCCACTTGGAATGAATTTCCAGAGTGACACGTACCGATATCCGCCATCAAACTCGCCATAAAAATGCACTCTTGTTCCACTTACTTTGTTTAACAAAATGGTGTTTTATACATTGAAGCGCCAAAGTAACTGGAATGCCCATTATTTCGTCCCACACTTTGGCAAATAATGTTGATGCGGAACAGCCGCCACAGTGTGGCTGCACAGAGGAGACTAAAGACGACGTGTTACCGCTTCATATAGCGTCGCCATTATGGCCTCCCTTAGCTTCCCTGTTAATAAATTGTAAATAGCCTTGGGCATCAGCTACACGTATATAACATTATTTGGTGGAAGTGGACGTTCCCCGTACCCGTCATGGAGCTTCGCAGCAGTCGACACTGCAACTTCTGCTCCTGCTGCCGGAACTTCATTTACGCCAGCGTTTCCGCCTGCAGCCTCGACCTACTTCACCGTCCCCCCCCCCCCGGGAGCCTGGTGTCGGCAGTCCTGATGTTGACGACTGGCTCCGCTTATACGAACGTGTTAGCACCAGTCACAGGTGGGTTCCGTCTATTATGGTTGCCAACGTTCCTTTCTACCTCGACGGAGCTCCGAGTGCATGGTTCCAGACTCACAAAGAGATCTCGAGCTTGGATCTCTTCAAAGAGAAGCTCCACGACCATTTTGGCAATCCGCTTTGTCGCCAACTCAATGCCAAGAAGGTCCTTGCCACATGTGTACAGACGTCGACCGAGTCCTACGTGTCGCACATTCTCGACGTCTTGGCCCTTTGTGCCAAGGCTGACCCGAACGTGTCGGAGGACGATAAGGTTAATCACGTCTTCAAAGGCATTGCTGACGAGGCCTTCAATTTACTGGTGTTTACAAACGTCACCAGCATCGATATGATCCTCAAGGAGTGCCGCCGTCTCGAGCATGCTAAAAGCTGCCGGGTATCCCAGCACATTACGCGACTTCCCAACACAGCTGCTACACGTCATCCCGTGATGATCTCTTCCACCAGCCTTCGCGCTGTGACAACTTAACCCGCATCATTCGTCATGAGGTCGAAGCAGTGCAACCGGCGGCCCCTTCATTCCCGTCACCTGATCATTCTCCGGAGACAATATCCTTGATCCAGGCCGTCGTCCGTCAAGAGTTGTCAAACGTCGGCCTGCACTCCGTTCGTTCCGTGCGCTCGGAACCTCTTTCTCTACGCACGTTCTCACCCCGCTCTTATTACTCCTCTTATGGACTGCGCAACCCGTCCGAATGGCGAACCATGGAAAAGAAGCTCATCTGTTTTAACTGCCGACGCAATGGACATATCACTCACCACTGCCGCAGCCACTGGACTTCTCCGACGCGTTGTTCTTCTGATTACCACCTTCGCCCTCTAGAGCGTCCGTTTCCTTCGCTCCTTCTATGCCTGACCCATCATCAGACCCTGCGACACCTCTGACACGACCCCGCTACTCCCGCTCGCCTTCTCCATCCCGCCGTCAATCTTGTTCGCCCCCGTCACGCCGTGCTCCTTCCCCAACCTACTCGCAGCACCCCCGACGGGAAACTAGACAGTGCAGCTTCTGGACGTGAAGCTGCAATGGCGACATTGGCACGAAATCCTCGCTTCACCTTATCCACGAACAAGAATCTTTTGGACGTTCTCGTCGAAAATGTCCCTGTGTGCGGATTGATTGACACTGGGGCGCATGTGTCCATTATGACTGCTGCTCTTCGCCGTTGGCTCAAGAAAGTTCTGACGCCTGCCCCGAACCGAGCTGTACGAGTCGCCGACGGAGGGAGTGCCGCTATTGTTGGCACGTGCTCTGCCCGACTCACCATTACTGAGACACACCGTCGTTCTCTTCACCGTCATCGAGCATTGCCCTCCCGAACTCATTCTCGGTCCGGATTTCCTCGCCAGTCATTCTGCCCTCATTGACTGTTCGGCCGGCTCACTTCGCCTTGACTTGTCTCTTCTTGCCGACCCTGTGGACCTGCCTCCAAGCCATTTGAGCTGCATGGGTTTTATTCGCCTACCGCCTCAATCTGTGACACACCTCTACTTGTTTTCCTCACCAGCTGTACCTCACGGCCATTACGGAGTCACGCCGATTCCGGCCGTTATACTTACACATGATGTTACCGTGCCGCACACTGTGTTCACAATTACTGGCAACCACACCTGCCTTCCCCTTGTAAATTACACGCTAACCGCGCAAGCCCTGCCTCAGGGGATCTCATTGGCTATAATTAGCGCCCTGCAGGATGATGAGGTCGAGCCATTCACAGTCGAAGATTGTTACAGCTCAGCCCATACCGTGACGTCATCCCATGGCAGTGACGTCGACATTGAGAAGATGGTTTCCTCGGACCTTACACCTGCTCAAGCTGAAGCCCTCTGCCATGTGCTTGACTGCTATCGCGACATTTTTTACTTTGACAATCGACCCTTAGGTCAAACGTCCGGCGTGGCCCATCACATAAGTACTGGCGATGCGAACCCTATTCCCCGACGTCCATATCGTGTCTCTGCGTCGTAACGAGCTGTTATCCAACAGGAAGTAAAAAAAAGATGCTTGAAAAGGACATTATCGAGCCTTCGTGTAGTCCCTGGGCTTCTCCCGTCGTACTTGTCAAAAAGAAAGATGGAACGTGGCGCTTTCGTTCACATTATCGCCACCTTAACACAATCACAAAAATTGAAGCTTATCCTTTGCCACGTATTCATGACGCTCTAGACTGCCTGCATGGTGCCACCTATTTTTCTTCTATCAACTTACGGTCCAGCTGCTGGCAGATATCCGTCGACGACATGGACCGAGCGAAGACTGCATGTGTTACCCCTGACGGTCTTTATCAGTTCAAGGTGATGCCTTTCCGTCTCTGTAACGCGCCCGCCACCTTCGAACGAATTATGGACTCTTTGCTTAAGGGGTTCAAGTGGTCCACCTGTTTGTGCTATTTGGACGACGTCATCGTTTATTCGCCCACATTCTACACGCATCTAGACTGTTCTTCAGCGATTCTTCACGTGTTGCGCGGGGCCGGTCTCCAGTTGAACGCGTCAAAATGTCACTTCGCTCACCGCCAAATCGCCGACCTTGGACAGCTCGTGGATGCGAGACGCGTGCGACCTAACCGGGACAAAATTCGCGCCGTTACAAACTTTCCTGTGCCGAAGTCTACCAAGGACGTTCGTAGTTTCGTAGGGCTGTGTTCTTATTTCCGACGCTTTGTAAAGGATTTTGCGACCATTGCACGTCCCCTTACCGACCTCTTGACGAAAGACGTCCCGTTTTCGTGGGGTCCCGACCATGCCGCATCTTTTTCACAGCTCGCTACTATCGCAGACTTCCCAAATTTTATCTGATCAACCTCTATTCGTGAAGCATCTGCTTCTTTATTTCTTCTGCAAACCCGGGTAGTTGATTATGACGAAACATGAAACAAAAAAACACATGGCACGGCTATCAACCTAGAACTTACAACAAACGAATTTATGTAGTTTTAAGTCAGCAATCATTCGATGTCTTTCCGTACTGTCGTAAAGGAACCATTTGCATGCCTTTGGCAAGGTTTAATTTATAAAACAATGTGTGATCAATTTGATTCTATGTGCTACCTATGGCTAAAAGGCACATAAAAACTGTCGCTGAATTTCGTTTCCAAGAGTGCATTATTTTAACGTTCCTTCTCAACTATATGCCCCACCCCTTTAAATTTTGCTTATTCACTATTCATCGCACGACACCTAGTCATTCAAGAAAATTGGGAATAAAAATTAGATTTCCGAAATGAAATACCGGAATGGGTTGTGCGACCAAAACGTGTTTCCGGCTCCGCAATCACTCCGGTGCATGCAGTCAACAAAAGCACAACCTTCGAAAACCCAAGGTTGTCCAAAGTAATGATCCAGAGTCTGGCACGTACTTCGGCATATCTCCTAATAAAATCGTAATTTGGTAAATAAAACCCCAGAATTTATTTACTATATGTGAAACTGTGCCTAATTCACAAAAACATTGGTTCTTTAGTGAGCACCGATGCTCCTCACGAAGCTGTTTGGTGTTTAAAATAGTAATTACAAAATCCTACAAATGTGTTACAGGTTAATAATTTCCTGTCTCGGGGTGCAAGTCAGAGACATCAGTTGAGAAAGAACAGCTTTTTCAGCGCCATTTCAGTAAAGTTGGCAACATAGAAATCCTGCATAAAATCCTTTATTATTGTTCAGCAACGGTAATTGTGCTCTTTAACCAGGTTAATTGTAAAGGGAGTGTTATTTATACTTCACTGGAATTGTAATCGTCGATTTTTCCTTGTGATGAATAATAACCGATTGTTTTAGTTTGCGTGTTATTTTCATTGATTACATCATAATCTATACCAATATAAAGGGTCATTAAACCTAAACGGTCGTCTTAAGAATTGATTGTCTGATGCAGAACACAATCGTCACCAAAAAGTTTATGGTTAACATGAGTGCTGGAGGGCAGGTCAATACTGCAAATAAATATGACTGAAGTCAGAGCACTGCCCTGTAGAACTTATATCACATTAGCTTTCCACAAACGCTGTTGATTTATTTGTACAAACTCAGAGCTGCTAGTACGGTAGTCTACCTATAGTACATCGAAAAATATACCCCTTTCCTAATGCGAGTTTAAACTATTGAAATTGTTTGTTTTGTGTTATACGTGATATAAAGCTTTCCAGAATCCAGATCAATAAGATCCGTTTCTTTTTAAAGATGAATAGTTAACAATATGTCATAAACTATTCATGGCAAATAAGCAGCACTTTTTGAGTTTTCCATCCTCTTCAGTCATAAACTAGTCCAATTGCCTGTGGGATCGTAAACCCCTTTGCGAAAACCATGCTGAAAAGCTTGAAGTAGTTGCTTGAAGGTTCTGGGCTACGTGATTTACGACAATGTGTTCAATAGTGTACATACCGTGCATGTTAATTAGATTGGGCTGTCATTAGAGAGTTTGGTTTTATTTCCTTATTTGTGAACTGGGACTTCGTTAGTTTTTAATTTCTAAGGGAGATTTCCTGACTAGAGTGACCTGTCAAAGAATATTAATAAATACATGGCCATCCCCTCAGCGCAATTTCAAAAGCGTATGCTTGATACTTTATCCGGTGCTAGTGTTACTTTGTGTCTCACTTGAATAAGGGGTTGAGTATACCAGCGCAGGTTAGCGTGAGTGGCCCTAGTGGCTTTCTTCTTTTTTAAAAGTGAATAGCTTTCTTTCGGTCTTTCTCCCGTTGTCATGGCGGTCGTTCACTGGTGTTTGGTGACGGGACTCACCGATGATACAAAGGCGCCGATGCAAGTGGTGGGCGCTTTTGTGGGCGCTTTTGTCACCGAACGCCAACTCGTGAAGCTCGTTGAGAAGCACGGGCTGTCGCGCGATAGCTTTGGGGCACCTGAAGATTTCGGTGGTTTTTGACGCTGTTGGTGGAACACTCGGAAGGCGGGAGATCGAGGATGGAAGTCGCCGTCCACTCCGGAGCTTGCGCAGTTGGACACAACACAAATATGACGAGTTGGCTTTATATATATATAGCCATTTATACCACGGTTACAGATGTGCTGCAGGTTAGCGGTTCCGTTCTCGACGGCGTAACGCAGTGAAGCAGCACACGCTGTCTAAATATCCTCACTACAACAAATGTTGGCCTTCAAGCGAATCATTCTGCTACGAAAGCAAATAACGTTCTGCAAGTTGATAATAGTGGAACATTAAGCGAGTTTGTGCTGATTCATCTTTTAAAAGGCGCTTAAAGGCAAGCGATAAGGCAACGAAGTGAGACAGGACACATGCGCCGACCACAACTGCGCGTGTACTGAAAAAACAGTGTAGGTACATAGGCAACACGTAAACACAGTGCGCTTGCGTCACCAGGACACCTTACTCACTTGCTCTACATTACTTGTTAGATGAAATGTCACGAATACAATAAAAACCTGTGAACTCTACACCGTAAGCGAGTGAGTGAGTGAGTGAGTGAGTGAGTGAGTGAGTGAGTGAGTGAGTGAGTGAGTGAGTGAGTGAGTGAGTGAGTGAGTGAGTGAGTGAGTGAGTGAGTGAGTGAGCGAGCGAGCGAGCGAGCGAGCTTTATTCGGTCCACAATAGACGCGAGTAAACTACATCGTACACCGTAAAAATATTTCCTTAAAGAAACAAGTTTTTGGCAACTACCTTGCCAGAAAATTTCTGTAAAGCTCCGTATCATATTTTTTATTTTTGTTTAACAAGTTCTTTCTGTTTTACTTTAACAGAGAAATTGTGTTTCCTGCAGTTATCTGTTTTTTTTTGCAGAAAGCATTCTGTTTTCTGTTTTAAGGTGTTTTTGTTATTTTAATATTATTCTCTATTTTACTTTACAGAAAATGTATTTGGAAAAAGAATGATTGATTTTGAGCCACAGAAAAAGTTCTGTTTTCTGTTCATATTTTTCTGTTATATTACTTTTTTATTTTCCAGTGTACATAAATTTGATGTGTAAAGGCAATTTTCTATCGCGATGTATAGTAGGCGAACCAGGAATGTCGCTGAAGCTAACGTGTTTGCAAGGGCATTTCTCTTAGTGAGGGCAGTTGCGACCCTGACGATGAGAATTTCCTTTCCTGAAACGTTGGCTGCAGCCGACATTCCTTGTTCGGCCCCTGTTTATCACTTCTAGGCTCCATTTCCTTTGAACTTCCGTCTTGTTTAAATTTTCTATCGTGCGTCACAGAAACATTACAAAATAACAAATATCCTGTAAATATGGGGTTTATCTCATAACGAAAGTTAGACCATGCAGTAAAAGATGAAAGTATTTAACTGTAGCGCAAGAAGATAAAGGTCACACTAATGCTTGTTTGTCTCCGTTCTTTTGACTTTACTGGGTTTTTTTTTGCGCTGCTGTTAAGTATTTTCAGTACTTTTTCACTCAGTGGTTTCAAGGAGAAATTTCTAATTTAGGACAGAGTAAAAAAACACGAACGCTTGGGTCATTTTACAGATAAATATGACAACAACAATATTAGAATAACTGCTATGCACAGTAGGTTCAAAAAACAAGCAACAAGAGTGTTCCTCCAGTTGTTATAACAGCTTGAAAATCAATTTCCCAGGCTATAGAGAAGATTCCGCTTGACATGGATCGCAAGTGTACGTAAAAAGGAAGAAGAGAAAAGTTGAATGCCCTTTCAAAGGGAGATAAGCAAAGTAAATAAGTACGCAGAGCTCTGTTTTTAATAGGTACTGATAGCCGAACTATTGAACTCTCCCAACCCTGTCAGTGAAATGTCTATGAATCAGTGACTGCGTGTATTCATGCACAATGTTGCGACCCACAGTAGCATAAAGATGGGTGTGCAGTGTGTATTATGAATCATGCTAGGTGTGCTGTGTCACAGTGTCCAGATATTGTGAAGTGCACATTGAAGAGATGTGCGTATTTCGAAAATGCAGATGCAATCGAATACTTTTTTATTTAATAGGAATATGTTGTAGAAAGCCCGATATCGGTCTAAGTGTATCGTCGCTGACTGGCGAAATAGCAGAACTCTTCTCACCTGAAAATTGTTTATTCCAATTTTATTTTAACGCTTTTTTATATACCAAGGAGTCAGATATTTCATGCAGCCACGCGTGCCCAAGAGCAGGTGGCAGCTCTGACGCTGGTAAACGATGCTGCAAAGAAAACCCAGGATACAGCCGGTTTCGTACAAAAATGTAGAATTGTTTTATTTCAAAGCAATAAAAACTGATCGTTAAATAAGCCACATGAAAACAATACAGGAACTGCAACCTTTTTACGACTGTACAAGAGAACCAGCTTGCATATAAAACCGTAATGGTGCTGAAGAATTACTCAAAGTGGCCTCGGCATTAAGTTGTTGAAGACTTTTGCTTTAAAATTTAATCTTGAAGACATCTGATTATGGAGACAACTTTTGGTGTAGAGCCATGCTGCTTGCTTGAGCGGTGGATCTTGGTTTCTCTCTCAGGTTGTCATGCTGCGACTGACATGAAAAGCAACAGTGGTGCTTTTTTTTTACATATGGCAGCATCATGATTGTACATATCTCAGTGAGGCACTCTAGCACAATATTTGTTGTTGTTGTTGTTGTTGTTGTTGTTGTTGTTGTTGTTGTTGTTGTTGTTGTGTTGTTGTTGTTGTTGTTGTTGTTGTTGTTGTTGTTGTTAAGAGTAGTCAACAAAGCCATGCAGAGTGTGCGTATCTGAGTACCGAGTGGGAAGCTACTTACAATAATTTTTTATTCTACTTGCCAGACGACTATTTATTTTTAGGTAACTGCAGAATACTTGTGCGCGGCCGGTGAGTGGCACTGTATACACTTTCAAACAAACAGCGCTCGCCATGGGCAAAATGTACTCACACCCACATGCACACAACAAGTACTACAAACACGCACAGCGCAGACACTACTCCGTATTGGTGGTTCCTGTTTGTTTAAAAAAATGCAGACGCCTATACAGAACCTCGCGCTGACAACTTCATTTTGTTGTTATTAGTATGCACTAAGCTAGATGATGTGTGAACTTCAGTTTAGTTGGGTCGTCTGTGGTTTTATTTTTAAATGCGATTCAGCATGCAAAAACTACACATTCAGAATGACAATTGATTCATTTTAATAGAGCCAACAGGCATTTAAGGCAAAGAAAGCAAGAGATCCTAGGTGGGGCTCCACCCATCCACCTGCAGTTGTATAAGTACCATGCGCCCCCTGTCTTGCTTGTATTGTTGCTTTTCTTTTGATGCATGCCACTATATCCACAATGAAACGACCTAGTCAGCGGCCACGCAAAACATTTTCCCGAGGTTATTGAACTAAAACACTCGAATCATGGCAAACGAAGCAACTAAATCAATACTGGGTGCCATGTCCCCTCATATCCGGCGGGTTCATACGCCAGCATATCACTCCAAAAAATAATATTACACACAACAGAAAAAATTCGCACATTCCGGTCACGTCAAGAAACTAAACACTTGATCACCGCTAAGAGCTAATGTTCAATGCTATTGGACTGGGAATGCTTAGGAGTGAGGACCAACGGCGGATATCTCAGCAACTTTCGGTTTGCAGATGCCATTGTCCTATTCAGCAACAATGGGGACGAATCGCAACAAATGATTGAGGATCTTAACCGAGAAAGTGTAAGAGTGGGTTTGAAAATTAATATGCAGAAGACAAACATAATGTTCAATAGCCTAGCAAAAGAACAAGAATTCAGGATCGCCAGTCAGCCTCTACATTTTATAAAGGAGTACGTTTACCTAGGTCAGTTAGTAACCCTGATCATGAGAAGGAAATTTACAGAAGAATAAAATTGGGCTGGATTGCGTACGGCAGGCATTGCCAAATCCTGACTGGGAGCTTATCACTGCCGTTGAAAGAAAAGTGTACAATCAATTCATTCTACCGGGCTAACATATGGCACAGAAACTTTAGGTTTAAAGGTTAACAAAGAAGCTCGAGAACAAGTTAAGGACCACACAAATAGCTATGGAACGAAATGTGTTAGGCCTAACGTTAAGAGACAGGAAGAGAGCTGTGTGCATCAGAGAGCAAACAGGGATAGCCAATATTCTAATTGACATTAAGAGAAAAAAATGGAGCTCGGCAGGCCTTGTAATGCGTAGGATGGATAACCGGTGGACCATTAAAGTTACAGAATGGATACCAATTTAAGACCCAAATCAGACGTGGTTTCACAAAGCGTTGATATGTCTGAACACGTAGCTTCTAAAATTTGTCACTGTCCAGCTGAATATTCATTTCGGGTATTGCAGTCTTGTTCGGTCTCATGAACACACGCAAAGTATCGGGTAAAAAAATGTCATGCACTCTTTGTAATGTACTTGAAAATAGAGCCACCCACCTCATTAAGTTTGGCGAAAGAAGACAGGAAGCAGTGCAACCACGTGTTGACTCGAAAGGAAGCCATCTTGAATTTGACGCGGGGCATCAACGCTGTACCGCAGGCAGTGCATTGTACATGGTGTATGCAAAAAAACGCCGTCTATTAAAGGAAAAAACTCTTAAATGTTATTTTGTAGTTTTTTATGCATTTACAATAAATCAGAACGGTATACGCTAGCGATCAATAACAACAGAAAGTTTCTGTTTCTTCTTTTAACAGGTCTCTGTCATCGAGCATTCACACAAAATGCCTTTTGCGGTACTGAAAATTTCCGTAAATTTTCTCTTTAAATTTGCAGCTTTTCCTTACAGTGCAGCCAACAGCTTCAGTATACTATCACGGAGACTTGACTTACGCCGAAATTATCTTCGCGTTTGATATGAAAGGGTTCCGTGATTTCTCTTGCGCTCGGGTGACAGTGACGCCGAATTACTCGCGTCTCCGACAACTTCGGGTTACAGTTGCATTCTTTGTAATGCCAGGCGAGATTAGAGCCGGCAAAATGCCTTGAAATTGTTGCTGTGCTCGCACAGCCTAGAGTTGAGGCGATGACCTGCTTGGCCTATGTAGGGCTTCAACTGTAGGACACACCACAGGGGAATGCTGTGTACGACATGCGCTACGAAAGGTGGCAACAATTTGTCATGTTGCGTGTTACCCAAACCTGTTGATGCTTTCCACAACCTTTCACTTTTGAATTGCTTCTGTGCCCTCACGCATGCTTATCCGAGCTTGGTAGATGGGATCGGCGCATGTTTCTTATTTTCGTTCTTCGTCTTGTCCTCTACTTCAAGCACATTTTCAAGGACACGATTCTACAAGCTTTCGGCTATTCGGTTACATTCGCAATCATCGTTGATGGTTTATGCCCTTTTTTTCGGCACTATCTTTTTCATGTAACCCAAGATAACTGATGTTAGTTGCTTATCATTTAGAAGTTCCTCAGCCAACGGACGACCATTCGCGAACAGCATTACATGCAGTTAAATATGTCTGCAAATAAACAATGTAAATAATATCAATAAGCTGCGTTTTTAGCAAGAGAACTCCATGCAGACTTTATTTTGCATTGTGTCTAGAAAAAATATTTGGTATTTGTATTGATATACACAGATAGTTTATCTCTAAAATTTGTATTCGATTCAATTGGTAACTTTCACTATTCGAACGCCCCTATTTTTAACTTAACTATTTCAATATTTGATGTAAGTTTTGTGAAATTTCAGCTACATAGGGACCGGGATTAGGTTCTATATCTTCCTCAAGTAACAGCAATTTGGCAGCATTTACTAACGTGCCACAAAGTATAGGCCAGGGCATGGCAGCACAATTAAACAAAGCTCGTTTCAACGCAAACCATGCTCATTGCCTGTTCTTACCTGCGCGGGGAACAGAAACAGGTTATTCATCCCCTTGCTAGGCCAGTTGTAGTGCCCTATGCCCCCTGGAAGCTTATTGTCCTTGATTCTGGCGCATAGTGTTCGTGCACCCCCAACACACAGTTGAAATTCTAGTGTTAGAGGGTAGATGCTGGTGCGCTGCTTTCTGGACAGCATGCGTAGATTCTAAAAAAAAGTACGTGTCAATCTTCCACTATCGGCGAAGTACTGATAGTGGTAGCAAACTAAGTGGTAGCAAACGAAGTAAGATTCGTAGTTTTATCGGCCGTATAAAGTGCAGTAGACATTCGCTTACTAATTAAATTGGCAAGCATAGTGTCATACGCACAGAGGCAAACATGAAAATATCTCACTCGACGACCGTGAACATTAGCTGTCACAACGCTGGCGTGATGAAGAGCGCATGCGGAGGGGAGCGAACACGGAGTGGAGGGGTAGTGGCTTCCGATTAGCGGTGAAGCAGTAATGGCACCACGCGACGTCATTTTTTAGTCCTAGAAGTATTTTGCGCTGAAGGCAGACCAGCAGACCACCACCGCTTCATGTCTCTTGAGTCGTACAATTTTAACAATTTTGACTGGTGCCGAAACCATTTGCGGTGAAGTCAGCACCGCTCTATGGTAAAGCCGGCGCTATTCAGTGTAATTCTAGTGGAAGTTGGAATAACGTTTTAAAAAACATTGTGTTTTCCTCTTCCTTTTTTTCTTTTTTAGGGAGGTAAGGAATGCTTTCTTTTGTCGCTATCTCACTTGCAGTAGCTTCACCGTACAGTGATTTTACCGTCGCAAATATCACCAGCTCTATAGAGCTTGGTGTCGAATTCACGCAGTGTATTCTCTCTCAGAAAGGCGTTTCTTTTCTCACAGGCACGTTAAACTAGACAGGCCATGTAGACGACGCTGATTCCCCATGTACTCGTGCAATGCTTCTCATGAACCGATATGACGTGATAAAGTATGTCAAAGTGAACATTGTGTTTATAATCAGGTCATGCAGTCATCTGCACTCACCAGGTTCCATAAAGAAAACTAAGTTATGTATTCAATACTAGTCACGTTAGTTTATTACGTTATCACGTTAGTCACGTTAGTAGTATTAGTCACGTGAATCTCTGTGCAGTTCAGTGCCAATAGCAGCTGTGTGTTTCTAAAGGTGTGTTGTGAATGCGTCCCTCTCGATGCAGAGTTGACGGATCAATTATGGCGTGGTTCTATATGAGTCCACTGTGCGGAATGGCAGCGCAAATTATTGCGCAGAAAGATGGTAATGCTGCACTATATCACAGTGGCTATAATTCCGATTTGAGCAAATTTACTGCGCTACTTTTATATATATATTGTGAACCCTCCCTGAGACTTCACTGACCGTGGCTGATGGGTTCTGCTCTATGTTGCTGCGGCTTTCCCTGGTTTTCAAGGTTTAATTATGAGGCCGATGGTGGGGTCGAACCACGTTCCTCCAGCACAGCCGCCCGATTCTCTTACCATTAGGCCACAATCCCACGTATGTTTCTGTCGCGCGAACGTCAACTAACTCTTTAAAATGATCGCCACCTGTGTGTAATTGCGTGGTACGGGAGTGCGAGAGCCAATTCGCGCGCACTCGAGCAGATGCGAAGGGACTGCGTTTGGACAGCTTGTAATGTACTTGATGTGGTTTGGGCGAGGACCCACGGTACGACCTTGCACTGAATTTGCTATAACACAAAAACTAACCCAGGTTTCAGCACTTTTTTACGCATTTAGAAAAAAGGTTTGCTGTATGTAGATTCCAACAAAGTCCGTTGGATCTGCCGCAGTATTTTTCTAGTGTCTTTTTTTTCGTTCAATGAAAACCTCTATGCTTCAGAGAGAGAGAGAGAGAAAAGTCATAAGGGAAAGGCAGGGAGGTTAACCAGGCTCAGCCCGGTAGGCTACCCTGCACTGGGGAAGGGGGAGAAGGGATTGAAAGAGGAGAAGGAAGAAAGAAGTTCACAGTTCACACCTTGCACATTTACAGTCAAGCGTTCATCGCTGAGCTTCGTCACAGGCGGTCATACAGGCTTATGCACTTCAAAAAACGCAGCGGCGCCTTTGTAGCCCTGTACATAGAAGACGCACGAGGCCACGGGCCCAAGATCTTCTCTTCCGTAAAAGGCCTGTCGTCTAAGTGCCCCAAAGCAGTCCGAAGAGCAATCATCTCTTCTTCGTATCTAGGGCAGTCACATAAGAGATGTCTGGTGGTTTCCTCAACACCACATGTGCTGCAGTTGGCACTGTGTGCCATTCCAATTAGGAATGAATAGGAGTTCGTAAAAGAAACTCCTAATCGCAGGCGGCACAGTAAGCTTTCTTCATGTCGTTTAAAACCGGGTAAAAGTCGTAATTGCATCTGTGGGTCTATGGCATATAGGCGCCGGTTGGTAAACTCTGGTGTATGCCATTTTCTTAGAGTTATGGTATGGGCGAGACTGCTGAGGTGCCGCGCTGCATCCATTCTTGACAATGGTATTGGGATTCTTTCATATTCGTCATGTGCTTCACGGGCAGCTTTGTCGGCACATTCATTGCCAGTGATCTTGCAGTGCCCAGGTAGCCACTAAAATACAATGTCGTGGCCTCTGACCACCGCTTGATGGTAGCGTACTCGTATCTCTGCTACCAATTGTTCATGTGGGCTGCGGCGTAGAGCTGATAAAAGTGATTGTAGGGCTGCCTTTGAGTCACAGAATATAGCCCAATTATTTGGTGATTGTTGGTGCACTTAAAGCACTGCGCTACGGAGGGCGGCAAGTTCAGACCCTGTCGATGTTGTGACGTGGCTGATCTATCTATGCTTCAGGCTTTTCATATACTGATGCAGAGTGCTGGTATCCCTTACCACTTCAGAATACAGGGGCAACGTCTGACGTCCAAGACTCTGAAATACTATTTATTTTTGTTACAACGCAACTCCACTCCCTTACATCAGGAGATAGAAAACAGGTGGCATGTTAAGAGTGGTGGATGCTTCTACCACTGCATAAAAAATGGCGTCAAGAAAACATAAAAGTGTGCAATGGAACATTCAGCGCCACTGCCACGCTTCTCCGCTGATGTGTGATGTTTTAATTTCCTTTGTGAGCGGAGCACTCTTATCAAAGCACCTAATCGCTTTGGAAGCGTCCTGTGGACCGGGATAGCAAACAGTGGCTTTTTATCGAGTTTAAAGGACTCATACGGTGTGTAGTGGTTTCACGTTCCTCGACTCGGTGGCCTAGAAGCGCTACAATCAGAAAACTTTAAAACTTGCCCATGTTTTTCTTGCCACATTTCTTTTCGAATGGGATTCTGAAGTTTTACATGCCAAAACTACGATTTGATTATCAGGCAAGCCGTAGTGGGGGATTCCGGAATCATTTTGACCACCAGGGGAACTTTAACGTATCCCTAATGCACGGGACACGGGCTGTATTGCATTTCGCCCCCATCAAAATGCGGCCGCCGCGGCCGGGGTTTGATCCCGCGACCTCATGCTTAGCAGCGCCACACCAAAGCCGCTACGCCACCACGGCGGGTATTTGTTTCCGACTTGTGCTACTAAAGAAAATCAGGAAATGCTGCTGTAGGATCAATGAAACTTTGTTAAAACTTTCTTGTGTTGTTGGGGATCCATTCGTGGCACGTTATCCGCATTTTGAAATTTAGATTCTTGTTTGTCTGCGCCAAGTTTTATCCCACTCGTGCTTGGCGAAGTGTCGTGCTTTGGGCCGCGCCTCAGGCACGACCGAAATTAAAACTGTCGGCTTTGTAATTAGAAAGTGAAAATTTACGACACGCGCCGACAGTCTGTGGCGGGGCGTCCGTTGCCAGGCCAGCTGCTACTTTGGGGCGGCAGAAACTGCAACCAACAAGAGCGCCTGTCAGCTTCGTCATAACCATGGCCGACTTTTGTTTCCAAGACTTGACTGCGTACGGAACTGTACAAAGGAAACAACAGAGCGGGTGAAATTGAGCCGTGAAAAGTCGACAGAGTAGGCGATAGTGGCTTCATAGTGTTCTTGCGGAAGTCATACATGCCAAGGTTTCGATCGCACATCCAAAAACGACCACTAAGGGTGACGTATTGCGCATGCAGCCGCCGGCGGCGACAGCAGTTGAGTGGGCCGCGCTCACTGCTTGCTGCTTCTCGTGGTTTCCTGATTGTTGTGATGTGTGGCAGCATATCCTGACTGTGCGCTAGTCAAGCAACGCGCAAACATAGGGCTGCGTAGCGGACTTAGTCTGAACAGACGGCTGTTCTGGCAAGTCAATTCTTCATCTGGCTGATCCCCAAGTACACCATCAAAGGGCACGGCGTGACGCAAATATTGGCTGCTTGTCCACTATGGTTTAAGTGCCGCAGGAGATGGGGAAGAGGTAACTATATGAGCTATGTTTTGAGGCCACAACAACGAACTATAGCGTCAGCAGTTGCAGCCCTAGCCAGACCACTGAGCAGCCATAGTCATTAGGAGAACGATAGTTGTTGGTGCCACTACATTGTAAAGCTCCGCAGCGTTGACGAACCAAGTGCCTATAGAAAAATAACTATTAGAAATCATAACGTGCGCTGACGCAAGCG
The DNA here is from genome assembly GCF_013339745.2 of Dermacentor silvarum. Lineage (NCBI taxonomy): Eukaryota > Metazoa > Arthropoda > Arachnida > Ixodida > Ixodidae > Dermacentor > Dermacentor silvarum. The sequence continues at coordinate 439,276,346 of NC_051154.1, forward strand.
TGGTGGTCATTTGTGTTAATTGTGTAAGTGCGGGGGTTGCAGAAACAGTCCTTTTCCCGCGTTACTCATAGGTAAAAAGTGCGCGCGCAGAATTAGGTAAGCGCGCACGTAATGTGCTTTGATTACATATAACATTCATTTTTCTGCAATGGGAAGATTACTGATTCACTTTTTGCTGTGGTTAATAGCAGCACCTGCAGTCATGGTCGTTCGGCAGCAAACAACAATGCAGCTTTCAATATTATTGCGATAGCAATTATATTGACAATGTCCGCCAATATCGTCACCGTCAGAGTCGGCGTCAGGTTCCGCGTAAAGTGCAAGTGCGATAACACCCTTTCGCGCCCCGCGCGCAATTTGCTGCAGGTCCGAGGGAAATCGTGCGAGGGTGAACCGAGAAGGATGGTGGCTTGATGCGCGCCGTCTTCCCGCTCACCCTGTGTTGTGCGCGCAAGGAGGAGGTGAGCGCGCGGTAACGTGATCAAGCGCTCGCTTAGGGGAGGGGAGAGCAAGGGGCCAGGTTAGCCCAGGCCACCCAGATATGACAAAGCCTGTGTAATCTGCTTTAAGATGTCGTGCTACTAGAGCCGAAATTTACATTGCCAAGACGGCGTGAAGAAAGCGGTGAAGTCAAAATCACCGCGGCTTACTCGGCAGCATTCCCATTACATTCTATGGCAGTCGGTCCTAGTAACATTACGTCATTAAGCCGAGGGTACAGGCCTTCTTCTATCTAGGTGGCTTTGGGAGACCGCGCTTCTCCTCCTCTATGCCGGTCGTTGCTGGGCATTGTGAGAGGTCGCGTATTCTAGGTTAGAGGTCCTAGTGTTAGAGGTCGCGTATTCAAATTTCGGAGACGCATTGAAGAGAGGGGCATCACGAAGCAATGGCTCGCGGCTTCTGTCCTCCTTCATCACGCCACTGTTGTGAAAGCGAGTGTCCGCGGTCATCCGGTGATATTTGTTCATGTTTGTCAGCGCGCGCGTGACACTGCGCTTCCTAATTTGTTTAATAAATGAATTTTTAACCAAGAAGAAGACTGGACGAAGGCTATCACAGATCTCAGACAAGACGTTCAACTCCTGGCTGTCCAGAGGGCCCGTGAACGAGCGGAGAGGCACGGCCTCTCTGTTCCGACATGGGACTAGCCAACGGCTAGCAGGACCCCCTGCCTAGCTTCTCAGGACCTAAACAAAGTGTTTACTACTACTACGACTGCAATATATACGTTCGATATAACTACGACCCCTACTTCGTGTAGTTGTTTATTACTTTACTGCCGCGATCAATACTTTGCCTTACGGGCCAGACTGCGACTTCTTGTTCTTGCATCTCATCTTTCACATCAAGGTTTTTCATTTCATGAAAACAGACCGGGGTAATCGCCTGAACTGATGCCTTCCTTTTTCTTCAATCACCTTAAGTACTCATACTCATTCTTTTCGCCGCCTACGAGCAGAAAAGAGAAGTACTGCATTGTGACACTAACGCGCACCGACAGTGAACGCTTCGGTGGTCTCACCACTACGACGCCTCGATGCCAGCATTCGAAGGGACGCTGGCATCAAGAAGCACTACCAACGCCACCTAGGTGGCGTTGGTAGTGGCGTTCACCGTACTCAGCACAGCGGAGCGTGGCCTCCGCAATTAGCTCTGAAAATGTTTCTGAAGTTGATCGCGGAGGCTGCAATTACGACGCGCTGTACGCGCTGATTTGACTCGGTGACGATTCAGTTACGTGCTTTGTCTTGCGCGTTGTATTAGTGTGTCAGTTACGTGCTTCGTCTTTCGCGTTGTGCTAGCGTGTGCAGCGTAGTGCAGCTTCCATATGCACGACGGTTGCTCATGGTCATCGACGTTGGTAGTCGTGATGGAGGAGACGTGCCACCAGGCGTCAGCGTGGGTGCATCAACGCCTAAGGGCGCTTTAGCCACAAAACACCAATATACATTATATATCAATGTGCAATAAACATTACACTACTTCTGTGAAGACACGTTTCACTTTCGTGTTCTATACCGATTCCTATATAAGAGGGATCAACCACATTTTTTTTCACCAGACCGACAGCCCGTTTTTGATGTTTTTTTTTTTCAAGTATGAGCCAGAACCTGTATGAAGACATGGTCTCCTTGGCATGCTTGCACATTTCGATGTTTGTTTTGCGGGAGAAATTAGCTCGAATGCAAATTCCAGCAAAAATTAGCAGCGTCAACTTTTTAATGTTTTGAAGTGGTTATGAACTCCTCGGACGACGATCTTCAGCTCTCGCGTTAGAATCAATCGTCTGACTTTCTGTTGCTGATGATTATGATGATCGGAGTTTATAGGCGCAAGTGCCAGATGTGGCCAAGGAGCGACAAGGCTAACTTTCTGTTGTTGTTCCTAAATAAGGACACACTGGGAAAATAGGCGTATGAGGCACTGGGAAGTAGGCGAAAATAGCCACTGAAGGTCCGGCTATTTATTCATCTAACAAAACTCTGGCGGATAAGGATTGTCAAAAAAAGTTAATGGAAAAGAAACAATGATAGAAATTAAGTAACGAAGGACTAGAACACTCAGTGATTCAATCGTAGAATGACCTACCGTGTGCGTAGTCAGCGCTCGATGCATCGGCAACAGACTAACGTACGTCCAGTCAGAGTGCTTGTTACAGAACAGCCACTATCTATACATTCACTACATAAGAAAGAAATTTTAAAAAAAAACCCATCGCACCCGCCAAAGAATAAAGCACATTACTACCAACATATAAGACACTACAGCAGATTACACGAATCTTGTAATGATTTGTTATCTTGTAACCACTTCTAGAAAGCAACAGTCGGTTAGGCGAATGGTAGATCGCGTATGAACATGACAATGATAATAAATGATACCCATTCATGCCAAGAATACGTAGTAATAGTCAGCAACTAAGGGTATAATAATAAACGCGTATAATTAGCCTAAAACGTGCTGGGATGTGAGTATCTGTGTCACTGTCACCCTCTGCCGTGCCGCCACCAAGTGCCGTCTAATTTACCTGCCATGCCCTACGCCACATGGCGTGGAGTGCCCGAGTTCGATAGGGTGCCACCCTGCACGCGTGCCGCCGCTGGCCGCCGCGCACGACGGGAGGTAGGGCGCACGCATGGAGGCACCCTAAAGTTTCGGAGGGAGGAGACCTGGGTCGAAGAAGCGCGTCTTAGTGAACATGCGCGCTGTTATCGTCGAGCGCGCGCGAACGCGAAAGCGGCATGCCGGCCTCATTCATCTCTACTCAGTGGCCGCCCTTGACGAAGCCCTAACGGGGCGCCCTCTCATTGGTCGCTTCTTCCCCCAGCGTGCCTATACTCCCTTGCTGGTGACGTGACCTGCCCTCCCCTGGCGCGGCTCTCATCTTCTCGTGGTCACGTGACCTGCGTGACACCGGTGGACGGACGGACGGCGCAGCCTCGTCTTACAACAGCTCCGCTGTTGGCCACTCGTGGCCCCGCACTTGTGTACATGCGCTGTGGGAATAGCTGATTTCAGCACTGCCGCGGGCCACCTTAACACGCCGAACTATACGGTACGCAAGTTTTCGGTTATCCTGGCATCGCCAGCGTAACGTATCCGATTTCGTATCCTTGCACCCGGAAACGTATCCTGACACGCTGGAAATGCCGGGCTACATCCGCGCCTTAAAGGACATGCTAGCCGCGCCAAGAAGACAGCTGTTTCTCGCGAGGCCCGTTTCGCCCAAATGCGTTATTCTTATCATGCCCGCAAGGAGCCACAGGACGTCGAGCAGCGTTTGGGGGCCCTAGAGCAGAGTATTCTTCCAACACCAATATGCGTGGCAGCTAAGTCTTCTGAAGAATACAACGATCATCTGCTACGTTGCAACATGGCCAATGGACCCGATGGGCATCATTGTAATTGCGCGTGAAATACGATACGATTCAGATACCAAATCAGTGAATAACAAGCATGAAAAAAAATACATAATAATAATAATAATAATAATAATAATAATAATACTTTATTAGCAGAATTTCATTGGCATCAATACATGATAGGCCTGCCAAAGCCGCATTGGGCTTGAAGGGCAGAGCCGACAGGCAGCGTTTACAAAACTGCTATATCGCAGACCCAACAGAATATGTAAAAACACGTTTTGGCAGGAATAAGCAAGTTGAGGAAAAATTAAGGAAGAACGCCAGCAGCAACGAGGACGGAAATAAAAGACAAAGAGAACAAAACGAAAGTTAGAAGGAAATATAGTGTGAGGTGGCACTCGCAATACAAAGCAACGAAATGGCGATTATGTTATACAATATTGAAAAATCGCCCTGAGAACCAGTAATAACATCTGAAAAAGAGCACATGATAGAAAAATACATATGACGCCAGTAGGATACAGAATGCTCAAATATAAAAAAGTAAAAACTAACAAGTTACTGTCTTCACAGTATATTCTTACACTTCGGCACCTGTATGATGCAGTGGCCGAACCATATGTCGTCCTCTTAAGGCGTTCATGTCAGAAAGTTATCTTTGGTTAGAGTGAACCTGCAAGGGAAGGCGGAGTGCTAAACTATTAAAGACCAATGCGACGAAGAACTTGCTTTAGCTTATATTTTGTTTTCACGCGAAACGCACTTGGTGGTAGTTGATTGAGACAGGAGGGGATAAAGTAATTACGAGTGCGCTGACCGTATCTGGTAGAGCAGCGGATCACGCGAAAGCGATCTTTAGGACGGAGACAGCGCGCAGGAACATATTCGACCTTATATTTGTTTGACCAAAAATGCCTCAGGATAGCCGTTTCTTTGAGAAGGGCGTCAAAATTTGAGCACCTTAATGCCTAAATCATAACAGACATATAATCATCATTTATTCAACAATTGGTTGATACTTCCTTTTTTAAGCCTGGCAAGTGACAGAAGCTGCAGTCCTGGCCTGGTCCAGAAGAAACTCCAGCTGCCATCGATGTGAATGTCGTGCCCTCCTTACTTTAGTGTTCTATTTACTGTGACTGCATCAATGGGCGCTACGGCAACGAGGACGCAGCTTTCTCGTCCATAAGAACTCGTTATCGAAGTGCGACGTATTGCAAGCTTTTTTGGCACTCCCGAGCGCATGCTCGGCGTATGGTTAACCACACCACATCGTGGATATAGAGAGAACATCTGGGCAAGCCGGCTAGCCGAAATAGCAATTCGGAACGAAGCAATTATTGCACATAGTCGCGCCGAGTCAGCTTCTGGGCCTAGCTGGCCTTCGCAGGGTTCAAGAAAGAACAATCAGCAAATATTTAGCAACCAGCCGCATAGGCAGTGACAACCGTCCGCAGGCTCCACCAGCGCGATCCTTAATGGCTCGTTCGTACTGGGACATTCGGCGTTCAGAGGGACATAAAATTTCCTGCTGTCGAAACGCAATGGGCACAATTGCTCCGTATTAACGCGATAGCGCTAAGGGCCCGGAGTCGCGGAAAATCCAGTGTCGGCTTCGGGGGCGTTAACCGGCCAACAAAATCATCCCGAACCACCCCGACCAAGCTGTCCCTCCGTGTGGCGCAAGGCATTAGTGAACAAAATGAAATTTCTCAAAGTAATATCCGTCAGAAAATCGTAAAGTACGACTTAACCACAACTTGAGGACATGATAGCGTCGAATTATAATTCGAGTGTACGAGAACACATGATTCTGTTACGAGGAAACTCAACCACAAATCCCTTTTCCAGCCTTTCTACCATACAACAGCAGCGCGCCCTGGTAGTATACTTGTTAAAACGCCATCCATATGGCGCTCGCGTCCTCAGCAGGTCAAACTGGGACTTCGCCTGCCTAATGCGTTTTGGACACGTGAGTGCTTCGAGGAAACAGCAAAGCAATTAATAAAAAAAAGTCCTACGGCCTTCACATTTTGATATAAGACGAATTATATTGCCCTTGTAAGAATGCCCTCCCAGCACTGCATTTGTGTTTAAAAGTGAAGTCGACTTTAAGGGGACCGGTGTAAGTTTGGTCTTTGTAAGCTGGCTTTCCCACGTTGGTTCTTGCAGTGAAGCCTAATCATAAAGAAAAATGCGGTGGAAACGGTGCCCGATAACGCTATCGCATTCCACTCTTAAAGGCGAAGCTTAAACGTCCTCCATTTTTTTCGGAGCTGCTTCCACGTTTTGAAATACCGCGACCTCAAAGAAAGCACTGCATATTTTACTACACAATAGCGCGATCTGCTGATTATGCAATGACGTATCTATCGCCACCATGGAGTTTTCCCTCGCCTCCACCCCCCTTTATTTATTTATTTATTTATTTGTTATTTATTATTTATTTATTTATTTATTTATTTATTTATTTATTTGCAGTGTTCACGGCTTCAGTTGAGCTCGCGCGCTTAATTTTCATGTCAGTTCATCCTTCCCGACAATATACTGGCATTTGCCGTTGGGCTTGTACGGAACCTCTTAATTTAGTCTCTGCTAAGATATTCTCTGTTAAGATATTCGTAGTCGTGGCAGTCGACACGGGCTTTTGAGACGAATACAAGATGACGCGCTCGAACGTGGTAGGCATCATGGTTAGAGATTGTGGCGGCAGCAATGCCAGAAATCGATCTCGAACCGATAGGCCCTAATCTGGTCTTTCCGATGGAAATTGCTGCTCTGGAGCCCCGTAAAATTAAAGCGCACAATTAGACCTTTATTGAAATTAAAATTTTAAATTAAAACCTTTCTCTGAAGGGCGGTTAAATTAAGGCCATCGGAGCTATCTTCATAGAACGAAATCATCAGTATATTGAAGCGAAGCTTTGTACGTCTACCAGCCAAGGTTTCTGTCGTGTCCGTCGTTGTAATCAAAAAACGATCCCGACGAACTGCTATCAATTGCAGGTATAGCAGTATAGCTTACTTGAATTCAGGCATTCAGCGTACAACTAAGCACTCATTTTCGCAAGAAAAACCACAAAAACAAGCTTCAAAGTGATGAGGCAACATGATGGATGACAAGGGCTGCGGGCAAACAACGGAAACAGGCTCGGCGCGGTCTGTAAGGTTAGATTGCAGCTGTTGCAAACCTTATGCAGCTGCTTGAAAGAGGGTTGACGTCATTCGAAACCCTTCCAGCCTAGTAACTGCTTCGGTTCATTTTCTAGACTACCCCACTATGGGGTAGTCTAGTTGTGTATATCACACCGATCGTAAAGCTGTAGTGAACATTGTTGTGAAGTAAATAATAAAAAAGCCGTGGTTAAAGTTACGTTGTAGTGTGTGAAATATCAAGTGCGCCGCAGTCACCGTGAGGGTGGCGTAAAAAGCTTCGCTTTCCAACCACCTTCACAGGGTGGATTGGCGGGCAATGTTTTGCTCCATGTGGCTCTACAACTTCCCTATAGAAGGCTTTGCGTCTAAGCTAACAGAATAAAAGTTGGTTAATGATCTTTTTATTAATCACTTAAGCTCACAGAAAAAATATACTTTGAGTTGCTCAAGGTGAAAGTAAACCATGCACAGTTCGTTGTATTCTCGCAGCAAACACGTGGATCTTTAAGGCTTTACGCAAGTTAGCTGACAAACGCTGTTTAATGAATGCTTTCATGTAAAGCACGTTCTCAGGCATTATTATACAACCTGTGCTTATCTCCCTTGTATTATTTCCTTAATTCTGAATATTTTGAATATCAAGGTGTGCAAAGATGCGTATACTCGAAATATTACTTCCACATGGAGTGAAAACATTATTCTTAAAGTTACATTCAGCAACACTTCCATCCTAAAGTGTGGTTGGAGAAAGGGGACTGTGTTATACCATAGTCAGTCAAGTGTTGTCTGTGTACGCGAACAACATTCATGGACGATTGTTTCATAGATCGCAGAGATGCGGATTTATTTTGTGTAGAGCCTTTTAGAACAAAGACTTGGACATCACACCGTACTCAATACGTTTTCTTCAGGCGGCCTTCGCTATCACATGTGATTCTTATAAGGGTTGCATAGACTGGCAAAATAGGATGTGGGATGGACATGCTCCGTTTAAATGGCCAATTTTCTGTGAAACTGTCTAGTATACGCGTCGCAAGAGTTGCCGCTTGAGCGGGTGCCTTTAATGAATGCATGGCGTTTGCCTTCTTTATTATAAAGTGGCTACACGCAGTACCCTTCTATTTCCCTTTGTGTTCTTTGCATGAAAAATGCACACAGTGTGGTAATTGGTTAATGCATCGAGTTTATCTCCGAAGGTATTAAGATCGAAGTTTTCTGCATAAAGTTTATTTCAAGATTCATGCCGAGTTTTCTTTTTTTTCGTTGGAGGAGGTTCTCATTGCGAGGATTGCTGATTATGATGTAATAATCTTTTCTGCACATTCCAGATATTCAATAAATAACCAAAGCCTTAGGTTCCGGCCAATAGCCAGTCGCAGCAGCCAGTACACCAGCATCTAACGTTACTTTGATCCAATAATCAGGTGACATTGGGACGATGCATTCAATGCGCAGGGTTTCGGAAACACTCGTGGCGTGACAAATTAACGCTAGCATCGCTCTTGCAGCCCATGAGCCATTCATTACTGCTATGCACATTAGTATGTAACTCGCCCATACTGAAACGGCTTAACACCCTCCCAGGGTTTCAACATGTTACTTTAGCAAATTTAGCCACTTTTTGACAAGTGAAGAAGGTTATCATTACCGAGGCAATGCTGCGGCAACTTCAAATCTCACCCTTAAGGGGATAGCACCCTATAGCTGTCATGTATTTTGGCCAATGTTCCTAATCATTTTGCTCAGCAACTGTTTGGGTTAAAAGAAATATGTTTTTAATACCGTGTACGAAATTCTTTCCTCTCTTTACTGCACCTATATTTAGTCTGGGAGCCTCATGATATTTTGGTTTATTTATTTTTGTTACTATGTGTGCTCAGATTTCAAGCATAAATGTCTTGAGGAACAAATATTATTCAGTGAAATTTCTCAATCTTGGTACCATAAGCGCCATAATCTGGGTCTGCAATCTCAAAAATGTTTTACACTAGAATTCTATGCAAGAAAAAATTCCAGCCCTGCCGGACATATTTATTTATTTATTTATTTACTTACTTATTTATTTGCAGTTCAATACACAGCCCTCGTGGGGCTTTGTGTACGGGGTCAGTGCAGTAAACGCACCCGTATAATACCAAAATACATAAAATCTTAAAACAAAACACAGATCAGTGCGAGTAAGATTACGTCAAACCCACTAACATGCACTATAGAAGTCAGTGAGTAGCGATAGTAATTAAAATTTAAATAAACAACAAGAAAAAATGCGAAATGCAACTCACAGGAAACGGTGCTCCAGAGATAAAAAAAATGAAATCACAAGATTCATTTCACGTAGGTAGAAGAAAAAAGACGGACGCACTGGCAAATATAGGCAAGGGGAATAGTGGAAGAGGAGTAGATTTTAATGAAGAGAAGGGAGGAGAGGTCGGCCTGGAGAGCGTGTCTCTAGCCTGCTACTCTTCACTGGGGTAAGGGGGAGTGGGAGATACAGGGAGATGTAGGTGGCAGGTGATTACGATATCGCACAATGAGCTACTATTTACACACGTTGTCCAATACGCGGTTGTGCACTTTTCACACACTACACGCAGGAGTGGTGTTGTCCACACAGAACGTCATCGCACAAACACATTTCGCGCACTGCACACTGCACAGGTCCTAGAGACGACCGTCTAAGCCCGTCTCACACATAAAGTTCAAAAGTGATCTTATGGTGCGCTGGGCATGATCAACTCTTCTCCACGTGCCTGAAACTTTTGCTTCCGAAAAGGGGCGGGAGTCCAAACAGCCAACACTACTCTTAAATGTCCTTCGCTCGGCCGCATATTGAAGGCACACGGAAAGTATGTGGTCTATTGTCTCGGGAGTGTGACAGACGCTACAATCAGGGTCCCGTTCTCGTCCAATCTTGTGAACGTATTTGCGAGTGTACGTCACACCAAGCCGTAATCGATGGATTAGTGTTTCCTCGCCTCTCCGCATCCGAAGTGGAAGTTGGAATCGCAAACCGGCGTCAAGTCTATGGAGGCGCTATTGCCGATATTCGTGGTTGTCGCATTGTCGTGCCATAGATGTTTTCATGGAGTTGTGTAGCAAGGCGTTGATGTCATAACGGCAAAAGAGAAGTTTTAAAATCTTCCCGTCAGTTTGCGCCATTTTTGCTTCCACGTCAACCTGCTCATTTCCGGCTATTCCACAGTGGCTGGGAATCCACTGCAGCGCAATGGTATGTCCGGATTCAGACGCCTCAGTAAGCTGAGCCATGATGTCGTAGATTAGAGGACTATATGCGTTTCTGGGATTCATATAATTGCTTATGAGTTGCAGCTCCGGTTTCGAGTCACAGAACACTGTCCAGTTAGCGAGGTTTTGTTGCAGTATGCAGCGGAATGCCTCTCGAACGCCGGTCAACTCAGCTGCTGTAGACGATGTTTTGTGTCTTATCTTGAACCACTACGTAATCCCCATTGCAGGTACCGTGTAAGCTGCCACGGAAGAGGTCTGTGTAACAGAACCATCTCCAAAAACATGTTCGGTATGTCCGTACTTGTAAGCAATGTAGGATAACGCGAAATGTTTGAGACCTGCAACCGGCATTTTCGACTTTTTCGTTATTCCGGGGATTGGGATTTTTACCGTCGGCTTAGCCATCGTCCAGAGTGGAGTTTCCGGTATGCCATGCAAAGCGACGTCCGACGGCGGTAGATCCCGTTGCGACAATACGGCTTCTGAGTAGGCAGCGTCAGGCCGTATACTTGTGATGTTTGTCAGTGGATGATTTCTATGCCTAGTTAGTAGCCTTAAATGCACTCGGATTGGCTCATGTTGCAGATAAACTCGCGCTGGGCATGCGCGTGCCTCCGCAATAGTGCTCCATGTTGAAGTACATCGTGGTAATCCTAGGCAAATAGTGAATGCGGCAAATACGAAGAATCAGGTTTTCGAGCATAAATATTGACACAGTGATGTGGGGCTTCCGCATCGCGGGACGGCGCGCGCAAAGGTCAGTTTTCTGCGGCCTCGCTCTGATACAACGTTGTCCGGAAGGTAATTTCACAAATGGATATCATGGGTAAAAGCCGATAAGTTACATGCGTCATTCTCACCGTACACGTCCGCTAAGCTAAAGGTGGTATGCGGTCTGCGTAAAGTTCAATGAGCGAGATTAAGGTTTGCAGACGATGTCACACTGGTGTGAACGTTTTTGCGAAATTGTTAAAAAAGGACAATATCACGATGAGTAGGTAATAGTTCAAGTGAAAGGTCATGTTTAATTGGTGTTAGGCTGGATTGGCTGCTGTAATTATGCCCAATGAACCAACTGGCTCTGCTCTGAATGGCTTCTAAGATGTTCACAAGATGTTGTTGATACGGTGGCCGAATTGAGGAGACAAATTGAAGTTTAGGATGAATTTCGGCGACGTAAGATAGTTTACGTGCACTGTGCAAAACTTATATATGTTAGGACGTGAACCACCTAATGACCTCGATGCGTCATCACAGATTGAAATAAACGTGAGGAACAACAAAGATTCGGGGTTAGGTTGATGGCTTATATACTTCTACTGCGTACCTAGGCATCATCGTGATGGTATCATTAGTGAAGTTGGCCGGCCAACTGAAAAACAGCGCTTACAAATGAAAAGCTTTGTGAATTCGACCCTTCTTTTAACACGGAGACAGAGAGAGAGAGAATTAACTTTATTCAACAATTTCAGCCGGCGGTTCTTCGGCCGAGGGGGTCGGCCTCCCTAGTCTAGGAAGTAATGGTCCTGCACGACCATCTCGGCCCTGTCCGCCAGGCATTGCTGGTCTTGAAGACCCGGTAAAATGTGTGCTTGTTTCTTCAGTAGGTTGAGCGCAAGCCTGGGCATTCTGCCCATCGGGTAATGTATGCATGCCTCTTGCGAGTATGTAATGACAATTACTTGTGCTTTGCTCGGGCATGCGTGTTTTGGCTGCTAGCGCTATTGCCGTCTCTACCGGCGTGTCCGTTTCTCTATAGCAGACACCGAGACCAATATGGCCTCGCTACCGTCTTTGTCGACTTCGCTGGCGACGTATGTTCTTCTGTGCCCGTAGTTTACAGCGTCCGTTTACCTGATTACTTCGTCCTGTCCTCTACGCGCTGTCTCGTATAAATTGCGCAGGGCTTCTATCCCGGCTCTTCTTCCTCAGTGAAATTTCTTGATGCATATTTCGAGGGATGCTGGCCGCCGTGACCATGAGATGGTCCTTTTGTGAGAAAGCAAACTACCATAAAATGTACTTACGTAAATCACCTTACCACCAGCACTCCGGGAACTCAGGGTCAGTTAGGGTAACTCTGACCTCACATGGTACAGGTGAAAACTTGTCGGCTACTAACGGAAATAATTTGTGCTTGAGCTCGGAGAAGAGCGGGGTGTGGTTATTTTAAACCGCAATTTGCTAAGCATTCTCTCTTTTGCTATTGGGGATTTGATGTCAGTACCTCGTATGCCAAGAACCTCTGCCACAAGAAGAACCATTCCAACGTCACCCATCCACAAGCCTAGTCGCAGTCCAACAAGTCATCAGTTTTATTCACGTTCATTAATTGCGAGTATGTGTCATCCTGAATGGTTTCTTTGTTATTTCCGCACACTAGGTATGAATGGTCGCTATGGGCAAATTTTATCTCATACGTTCACATCCTCAGGCACCCAAATGTAACTTAGAACAGTGAAGCACTGCATTTAAGCGTTGTTCCCGTCAGATTTTATTATTTGTGATCGTTATAGCTCCGTAGCCAGCAGTACCCCTTCGTCGCACCTATTTATTAAACTGCTGCTGCGATTGTATTTTCGTTTAAACAAGTTTTCTTCTTTCCCTCTTACTCTCCATCGCTCTAGCGTAATGATTACTGGCTAGTTTCCCGGTTCCTTTCGGTGTTCGGTTAAAGTGCTTTTAAAGGGAAGCTTTGTACCTCTACCAGCCAAGGGTTCTGTCGTGTCCGTCGTTGTAATCAAAAAACGATCCCGACGAACCGTTAACAATTGCAGGTATAGCAGTATAGCTTACTTGAATTCAGGCATTCAGCGTAGAACTAAGCACTCGTTTTCGCAAGAAAAACCACAAAAACAAGCTTCAAAGTGATGAGCCAACATGATGGATGATAAGGGCTGCGGGCAAACAACGGAAACAGGCTCGGCGCGGTCCGTAAGGTTAGATTGCAGCTGTTGCAAAGCTTATGTAGCTGCTTGAAATAGGGTTGACGTCATTCGAAACCCTTCCAGCCTAGTAACTGCTTCGGTTCATTTTCTAGACTACCCCACTATGGGGTAGTCTAGTAGTGTATATCACACCGGTCATAAAGCAGTAGTGAACATTGTTGTGAAGTAAATAATAATAAAGGCTGTGGTTAAAGTTACGTTGTAGTGTGTGAAATATCAAGTGCGCCGCAGTCACCGTGAGGGTGGCGTAAAAAGCTTCGCTTTGCAACCACCTTCACAGGGTGGATTGGCGGGCAATTTTTTAATAGAAGTAGGTAAATATATTTTGCTCTGGGCCATCGCACTCTGAAGGACACCCAGCCCATGTCTCCCTGTACAGCCTCATTTGGAGTATTCTCGTACGCATTTAAATTACATTCAGTCTTCGAAGGTACTTTAATATTATTCTCAAGTCCTCACTGAATTTTTAGTGTCAAACAGAACACTCGTTGCAAAATCTAGCTCCACAAGCTTTCCTTTCCAACACGCTTTGCGCTACACTCTAAGCCCCGTAACCCCTATTATAGGTGCACATTTTCGAATTCTAGTATACTTATATTTTAAGGGTTAAAATCTAACCTATACATTTGAAACACTTAGTATAAGTACACAGGAAAGCACGTAACCTTTAGCATTACACGGTGTATATGTACCACTTTACAGGTTACACTTCTGCTAAATATATATTATAGTACAAGGTACTGTGTTGCAAACAAAACCGTTATTTCTAACAGCTTCGACTGTGGACCAGTCTTCAGGAAAATGTAGTTAAATGAGGCATATATAGCACCATTTAACTACTTTTTCTGAAGAAGTGAGGCCCCCAGTCGACGATGTTGGAAATAAACAATGCTTCTATTTTCAACGTAGTCTCTTATTCCAAGGACACATATACATAGTTCGCAGTTTTTGGGTTGGCGTCGAGGTTTAAAGAAAGATTGACAAAAAGAAGTCATGTTTTACAACTATAAGATAGTATATACATTAAGCGGTCGGGATTCTAGTTTGAAATAGCCCTTCACGTATTTTACTAAGCTGGCTGTAATAGCAGTGCAATATGGTATGGCACTATAGAATTCTCCCTCACCAAATATTGCAGCTCAAGAGGATGTACAGTGGGTTTCATGTATATGCATACAAATCTGTGATCTGCTTAAAAAAGAGTTCATAGGGATGAAAGGGAATGATTTTTTATTCAGAAAATCATGAATGGGAATATTAACTTGGCATGACTTAGTCTGATAAGACACAAGTGTTGTTGACAAGCAACAATGATTATATTGGACTAGACTAAAAATTAACTTCGTTAAATTACCTCCTTTTAAGCAATACTCCTTTTCTTTAACAGTGCAAGAAAACTCTTCAAGCGCTTGCATGTAGCTCCCACAGGCACAACTTCACATGGCAACACGAGCTTCTGAGTCAGCAAAAGCATTTGGGAAAAAGCATAAGGGTACTGAATGCTCTTAATGTAGTAGACCAAAAGGTAGAGAATGGGGGCACGCTCCACACCGCCAGTAGTGCCTTGGATAATTTCTTTGTGACTGCCACCAAAAATACAGGTTCCCTCTGTTCTGGTGAATATATGGGGAGCAGTACAACAGCAAACTCTCCTGAAGGCAGCGGCATCTATACAAGTGTAAAAACATGAAAAAACAATGCAAGTGTTATAAGTATGATGGTGTGAAGCACTACACGATGAGAAAATTGCGAAAGAACAAACCTAATGAACTGTTCTTACTAACAGCCCTGTAGAAAAAATTTGGTGTACATAGATACTTCACCAAGTAAGTTTACCATTGTTAAATATAGCATTTTAAATTTTCTGCTGTACCCATCAAGTTATTGTAAATTTGATTCGTTTTACAACTTGTTCCCTAGAACATTTTAACATGTTTCACTCATGCACATACCTCATTTATCAGAGCATACGTGGTCTTTCGCTGTAAGTGGTTCATTAGGTCCAAAAGTGTGCACTCGTGTCCTTGTCTTTCCGAGAAAACTTTCAGGGCACTGGCCACCTTTTTTCCAAGTGAGTTATGCTCAGACGAAACCTTAGTTCCGCTTCAATGCACAGCTACAAGAAATATCAATAAAATAAGAGTGAAGCGTTGGCTTTCAATAACTACATGTTATATTCCAGAGTAGCTAGTTCTATGTATGATATTTTAATACATATTATGTACCATAACCATACTGCTAAGCATCAAAATTATTTCACAATGCCCCACTGGCAATCCAATAGCAAAACGTTTTAGCTTCTTTGTCCACTGTCGAAAACTTAACACCAGAGAACAGTGGTTACAGTTATTATATATAATGAACGGCGGTTGATGTGTAAAACTTGGGTAAACTTCTTATGAACGCTTCTTACAAAACTTCTTACAATCTTCTTACAATCTTCTGTAATCTTTTAAACTTCTTTACAAGAAGTTTACGAACTTCTTTGTAAACTTCTTACAAACACCTTCATTTCACTTCGTTCTGTAGTGACCGTTTCTGTATGTCATAAATCTGCACTCTTTTAGTGATTGCCATATTGTCTTTTTAGGTGGTAAACTTAAAACTTAGAAAGAGCAGAGCTGGGTAAAGCTCAAGCTGTGCAAAAGGCAATTATTATTTATCTTCTAGGGTGGTTATTTCACCAGTCGTTTCAGCAAATTTTCTAATGAATCATTGGCAATTATTACGAAAAGCCTAATTAATTATGTATATTTTTCCACAGTAGAATAATACCAACACGGTACTTACAATTTCTTCCACCAAAAAATACGAAGGCAGAGGATCCAAGTTTGCCTTGCACCTTTCGGAAATGGCTTTTTGAAGAAGGTGCTTTATCCTTTCCATGTCATACACTGCACCACTGAAGCTGTATGAATTCAATGCCTGAAATTCGTAAATAGTTTGTAAATACAATTTTCCTCATTCCAAATGTTCGTTGAGCCGGCATCTGTGACGAGCCGCAGGAAGCCGCAGTTCACAAACTGGCTGTAATTGCGCGAAGTGGGTGCCCATGGTACAGCACTTCAATGCGGGCTAGCAAGCGATTCGGATTTCCATTCATTGGTTGTTTCTTTCTTATCGCTCACCACGCCGAGTGAACAGCAATTTGTTCCATCCTCAATTACGTGCCCACAGCGCAGGTCGCACGAGATGAAGAGCGCGCAGCGCGAAACGAAGCAGAGAAGAAACGCGACTACGATAGGCCACGAACACGGCTCGAGGTAGGAAACGTACGCGTATTCTCGTCACGTTTCACACGGAATGGCTCGCCGTTTACAAAATAGCTCAAAGCAAATTCCAGACCCGTGTCGTTGGTCTGGGCCTGCACTGGACCAATGGTGCGGCCCCGCCTCGCAATCGCGTAGACACACGCCACGGCTACGGCACGAAACAGGAGGAGCCGCAAGTGACGGCCAAGTGCAGCAGTAAAATACACCGACAATGTTCACGCGCGGAGAGCCTCACTAACACCAAGGTCGCAAAGGCGAAACTTCCAAAGCGCGCGCGCACACAACCTCCCCGCACGGTATGTGCTCAGAAGCAACGTGGCACCACGATCTCCGCGTATCAATTCACTTAATAGATATAAATGCAGCGCAAGGATCAACAGAGCCCGTAAACACTGCAGCCATTCGAAATGATATACGCACGCGCATGCAGTTTGAACAAAAAGCACTCACCCAGCTCGAGTATCTTCCCGTGCACGCCGGGGCAATGGTCACAATACTCGCATTTGATCTTTGATGGACCAGACACCGTATATGGTTTGCAGTCACACTGTTGCTCATTGCAACGGCCGGTACAATCCCGAAAAAATCCTTATTGGTGAAGGCCATGGTGGTACGCAGCTAATATATCCAAATGGCAAAAAACTAATGAACAAGGCGCGAAACGTGTCCCCGTCAAGGCGCCAAATCAGCACATCTCCCATCAAGCGCAAAAGCAACACAGCCAGGAGATATGAAGCCACGAAGCTGGCAAAATGGCGTCTGCTCTTCAATCTTCAAGAGGGAACTCGCATGTCGCTCTAGCGCTCTCATAGCACGGAAACTTCGCGCCGCCGCGTATAGGTTACTACGTAAGGGTTACGCACTGGATTTTCTTTACGCAACCCATAAAGGTGGTTCGTAACCTATATTGCCTTACTATGTATGTCGGGTCTTGTAACCTTTAAACTTACCGAAAAAAAATCAAAACACCAAAATGAGCACGTTGTATCTTTTATTTTATGAGTTAAAACCCCGTATAAGTTACAATATGCGTTACCGGGCTTAGAGTGTATACTGTATATAGTACTAGTCTTATAGTCTCCTATAGCTCAGTCCGACCTCTCTGCCTTTCTGTAAAGAATATCTTCTCTCTGTAGTCTTACTCCCATAACGTTCTATGGTCACGTTTCTCTTACCTTTCAGTTTTATTCCCCGGTCACGTTCTTTCTATGTTATTTTTTTTTCTCTTTAAGCCATGAACTTTATTGTTCGTATTCTTTTACTTTTGGTACTTCGTGCCCCTCTGTTTAACCTCGAGATCAGGGCTATCAATAAATACCGTACTGATTATTTACGCTGAACGGAAAGCCTAAAGATTATCTCTATATATAAATATTTGCCGAAAGCTGAATGTCTTTCTGACTTATCTAACATAGCCACATATTGTGCGTACAATAAACCACGAAGACATTGCTCGACTACCACACCGACTCGTTTATTGATTAAATGAAATGAATTTATTTGCCACCATGTACAGCAAATACAAATGGTAAGACTGCAGATAAAAGCTGCACCTGTGCAGATTGACGAGCCCGCAGCCCCTTTCAAATACAATTCGCCAGCTCAGGGAAATATAACACATGCAGCCTTTAAAAACAAAAATGCTAGGCGAAATATAAAATTCAGGCTTCAAATACCATTCTTAGCGTGTATTATCAAGATGAGGTATAGATTTCCCGCAGGCCACCATTCTTCAAAACAAAATAGAAAAGTTGTTAGTATCACAGCTTTTAAGAAGAGAAGACAATGTAAACAATCACACTGTTGAGTGGAATTCAGACAAGGTGTACGCGCAACCGCGTAATCGTCTTGTTGGGAACGCAATACATGTTGCCGTATGGGAGCAAGATTTTTCAGATTGCGCACATTTCCTTGCGTCTCTAGTTTAAATCTTTACACTTAATATATAACTATCCAAATTGTGTGTGCTGATTATCCGGGACTTTTGAGAAAGACCTGCGCTTGGTGACCCGTATGGTGGATATATATATATATATATATATATCCTACAAATCGACAATAATGGAGATAAGAATTATACGCGAACAGTTTTGTTCTTGTAGTTAGCTGATATCTGACATGACCTATACTATGAGCGCGATTTGAGCTACTTTTGTTACTGCGTTGTTTCTATTATTCTCTCTTATGAGAGCGTATATCCTAATTTACATGTCTCTAGCCTCCTATCCGTGTTTATAATGCACTTCATAAAGCGGAGTGGTCATAATGGGAAACCGTGGCACATACCTTTCTGAATATTTACTCTCTTGAGGCCAATGAGCTCTTTGCAGACTACCCGCATTTTATTCTTCTGGTATACATTTCATTCAGTAAGTTTGAGTTCTCTTCACCCAGCACTTCATCTCTAAGAACGTTGAACAAAATTTGTCATTACATTATCTTTGCACTGCAAATGCCCAAACACGAGGACTAAAATAACCTGTTTTCTCCTGTGCCTACATGTTTACCACAAGCTTTCTGTGTCCATGTCTGCTTTAAAGCCATTTTCCTGTTCTCTTACTATCTCATGCTTTTATGCTAATGCATGGGACTTATATTGATAACGTGTCTTCGAAGATACTGCGATTCGTCTCTAGGATTTATTCTCTCTTATATTTGTTTTTCTTTTTAACTTTAGGTCATACTACTCTGTCACCAACTAAATGTGATTTGATTGTTGTATAACATTTTTCCCAGTAACCTTAACGATGCTTTTATAATTTTTGCGTTTTAACCTTGGTTCATTCAATAATTACAACGGTATAAACGCAGGCCAGTTACCATGCGTTTTTTTATGTTCTTTCTCCCAACTATTTCAAGTTCATTATGTGCATAACCAATTAATTTTGTGTCACTCTCACTCCTCTTCAACCTCTTATTCATCGATGCGTCATTGTTACTATACGACCCGGCTGTTTCTTCTAGGAAAATTCAGTGCGTGTTCCCCCTGCAAACAATTACTTTCTTTATGCCAAATATAGGCTTGAACTCCTTTATTTGTTTTACTCCTGGAGATTCGATGTGGTGTCAGAATATTTTCGCACTCTATCGATTTCTCACGTATTCCCCATACCAAGCGATTAAGTGCCCTTTTCTGATTTGCTTCAACCGGGACCTGCTGTTGTTTTCTTCCATCGATATGTTTTGCATTTTGTGTCCATTTCCTCCTGTGGTAGCTGTGCCTTTTTTGCACGTGTGTGTTTTCTACCAGCTTTCCACATTTCTGCCATTTCGCTCTTAATTTTGCTGATTCTACCATCTACTGGGTTTTCTATTATTTTTACACAAGAAATCTTGTTACTCTTACTTAAACTTTTGAACCCCAATGCGCTTAAGCTTACTACGATGTCAGTTTCTTGATGTCTTTTCCAATTTTTACTTGTGTACTTACCATGTTAGCTATTTCACGGTCATTAATATTTAATTGGTTTCTTTGTTTCAATGCTTCTTCATGCTGTTCCTCTATAGGCGAGTTCCAGTTCCCGCCATTTTACCTCTTTCACTATTATCTTCGCCAGAAAAGAGCAGGCTGGGACCCTTAACCATGCCTGTCTCTGCACCGGGCGGCTAGCTTCTACGCTGTTCGTAGCACACGGTCGATCCTAACAGTTGTCATCAATTTTCTAGTTTAAGCGTGGAAGTGTGTCTATCGCTAAATCGGTTTTCACACGGGGGGAGAAATCTCTCACTTCGCAGCGGGGAGTGCGCATCATGTGACAACTGTGAGGCCTTTTTTGAGGCCAAGGGTTTGACGTAGACATCGCCGGTCGATCAGGGACGTTTCGCGCCTGTACAAGGAATCCCCTCTTGGAGGGGGAGAGAGCGGGGATCTCGCCGACTAGTCTAGCAACCTACCACCCCGCGACTCACCGGCAGTATCCAAACGTGGGGGCGAGCCGTGATGGCTGGTGGCTTTGTGCGCGTAATCTGCCTGCGCGCCTAGTGTTGGAGGCCGCGTAATATAATTTTAGAGACGCGGTGAAGCCAGCGGCAGGGGAAGCGTTAGCTTCTCGCTGCCGCCACTCTCCATCACCCCAGCGTCGTGACAGGATGAGGTCGTGTTCAAGTTAGGGAGCGCGTGACACCATTCTTGATGTTTTGATTAGTAAGCGAATGTTTACAGAAATGTATACGGCTGATAAAGCTACGAACCTTACAGAATGAAGTGTAATACTTTGCAATCAATTCTTCGCTGTGTTGTGAAACTGTGACATTTTTTAAGAGCAGTTGCACGTATATAGTCGATTCTGTCCCTGAACCTCAAGTGTGTTGTATAGTTCAGGCTTGAAGTTCATACCTAAATAAAATTGTGAAGTTTAGCGTAAAGAAGCTGCAAAGCGAACTTTGAGAAATGCCGTAGGAGGGAACTCCGAATTACGTTCTTACCACTTGGGGTTATTTAACGTGCACTCAAATCGCGAATACGGAACTGATAAAATTGCAGACTTCGTAAGCGATCTATTTTCTCGTAGGCCTATTTTTTGGCTGTTGCTGACGGCATGGCTTTATGAGATGTATTGTAGTGAAGTTTCGTAGACGCTTCTGCTGGCCGCTTAATCCGCTTTTGTGTTTCCGCTTATAGACCTACACCATGTTTGCAAACAGTGGTAGGCACAGTCGATATATGTTAGCCCCTATAGTGACGTCGCGTAGGCTCCGCCCACTTTCGCCGCCACGCTTGCACGCGAGGATGGCGCTTTTTTTTTTTAATGGGATGGGAGTGGAGGTTGCTAAAACCACGATTTCATTATGCAGCACACGGTCGTGGGGGCGCCTAATTAATTTGGCTACGTGAGGTTCTCTAAAGTGCACCCAGGGAAACGTTCTTGCATTTCGCCCCCATCGGAGTACGGCCGAAGAAGACGGTAGGCCTAGCTCGCTGACCGCCGCAGTGACGGCCGTCAGCGCTTGCGATCTGGCCTGCAGCTCATCGTAGTGCGTTTATGTTTGACAACACGATTACCGTGGGGTTAAATGAATTGGTACGAATAGCAAACGGTGTCTTTGGTGCGGTTAGTAAACGAAACGTAGTATATATTTGCAAGCCAGCCGTGCCGCCTCGCTGAGACGGCCGGTGCTTGGGTTTCCTTCCGCGAGGCGAAATGCCGTCGGATCGTTGCTCCCGATCGCGCCAGTGGTTTTGTACAGGGCGCGGTGCTTTACGAAACACGCGCAAATTCGAGATATTTTTCTATTGAGAACTATATCATGTTAAAAGCAAGCTGTAGCCGATTTCTACGTCGCCGTGCGCGGCGACAGAAGCGATCGCCTCGGTGATAGGACCGGCGAGGTACCGTCCCGACGGCGACGCCGGCTGTGTAGGACCGCGCACTCTGACCTGTAGGCCGCGGCCGTCCGATCGCTCCAACTGTGCACTAACCCTGTACATTTTATTTGGCGCTCGAAATTTAATTGACAAGTTCAGGCACGTTTATGACATCCATACTGCAATTAACGCAGCTGTGACTGTGCAGCCTGCGTATGTGAACGTGTGATACCTACACTGCAAGTGGAGAAATTCTTGTGATGAAAATAAATTTGAATGTGACGTGCCTTGTGGGGCATCTGCTCGCTCGACCTACGTTCGAGGCTAATCCTAATCAAGCTTTCCCCACAGTGCGGCAAGAAATTGTAATGGCGCGCTCATAACGATCCTATAAGATCATAGGTTGGCTCATGCGCGCCACTCAAAATTAAAGAGAAGCTTAAAGGTTACGAAATGTTTTGCGCGCAATGGGTGATCTGGTATGAGAATCCATCTTTCGCTTTTTACCGCGGCGGCCCATTGCTTGTGACGGTTTTCATCAACAGGAAACCTATGAAAACTTTAGCCTCTTGCGTATTTCGACGCAACTCAGCCCGTCGACATACTGCATTTCCTCCGTTGTAAGATCATAGAATAAAGACCTCACACATGGAACCGCACAACCACCCGCGAAACCCAGCGGCTGCTGTGGTAGGCGCGACACGGGCGGCGGCTCAGCGGCGGAGTGCCTACCACGCGAAACCAAATTCCGACGACAGCGCCACCGCATTTTCGTGACGTAGCGCCGTGGTGTTGGTCTATACCAGAGGTGAAGGGTAGCATTGCTTGTCGGTCACTGCAGTGTGAATCGGCAATGTAAGGCAGCTTTAGACGGTGATTAGGGAATTTGCAGTCTCACTCGCAAACAACACCCAATTTCTGTGTACTTCGTGTCAGTGGTTTATCGTCTACGTGGTTTCCAGTAACGTCTCCGATGTGCAACTTGAGCCACCCAGCCACGTGCGCCTAGCGCGTGTCTTTGATCGAAGGTCGAAGCACGAGATTTTCCAACTTCAACGCAAAGGCAAATAATCTGAACTGAAATATCGTGTAAAGTGTGGAGCAATAATTTTATTTGTGATTGAACATTATTATTCTTTTTGTTGTCTGAGGCAAGGCGAATAATACTAGGGAAAAAATATTTTCCAACTTCTGGCCAACAAAATGGCTTTCCTTTTTCTAACCTTCCCGTGTTTTTTTTTTTTTTTCTTTACTGTGCTTGTAGTCTTTACTCATCCAGATTACTAGGAAAAAACAAACACCACGCAGGGTTTGTTTTGTCTCCTTCACCTGAATATTTAACCTCGTCAATTTTCCAGGCAAATGCTCCTTAGGACGAAGTTATGATGAATTTGTTCTGTTAAGCTCGGCAGTATAGTTTCAGTTGGAAGATAGCCGCTGACATTCAGTTTTGTGTGACAATGTCGGCAGAGTTGCGCCATAGTGGCAGGTATGTTTCTACGAACGAGTCACCTGCGCTCGTGATAGCCCGACGTGCCCGCACACTTCGTTTATCCCCGTTTTTGACTCCGGCGTGGCGTGTTTTGGACCAGAACGAAACACGCAGACGCCTTACAAACCGCGGGTCGACGTAGAACAAGTAAATAAAAATAAAAATATATAAAAAAACAAAGCCACAAGTTTTTTGTCAGAATGAAGTAGGTGCGTGCGCGACCAGCAGACGCGAGCGGTGGAATATAGTAGGCCCCCCGCCTTCTCGCGGTACATATATTTACACGTTCAATTTATTCACTCGCGACGCCTGCGGACCTTTAAATAACGACAGCGAAGAGAGCTTAGCGGGGAAAAAATAATATACAACACGGACACGAAAAAAAGTTCACGTCTGCGGAAACGTGACCCGAAGAAAACGTCGAAAGAAGAGCAAGAGACCAAGAAAAAAAAAGAAAAAGGCTTCCTGCCTGGCCACGCAACTAGTACCGCACGTGTTAGCGCGTGGCCGCCTGTCGCAGGTGGTGTAACTACGCACGCGGCTGCGAGTGTCACCTCGCCGACGACGACCGGCCGGCGTGACACGGCACCGCGGTGGCGGCGACGAACGGGAATGGCGTCGAAACCTCGCGTCGTCCACGGCTACCAGAGTGTCTCGACTCCAGCTAGCGCCCACAGTGACCGAGGGCGCGGAGAAGGAAGAGGTGACCGCTCGTTTCTCGCTTCGTGAGTCGTGCGTCGTCGTCGTCGTCCGAACCTAGTGGCCGCTCTTCATCGAGTCCGCTTGTAGCGGTCGCTTGCTGCCTCGTTTCCGCGTATATACGTCGCGTCAGAACGAGGCTCGGCTTGTCAGCGTTGCCGTCTCCGTTGGCGACACCTCTCTCACCCTCTCTCTCTCTCTCTCCCTCTATTGACACGGGTGTAATGTTCGCCACGTCCGCTGCCACTTGTTGCGCCGTCGGAACTTCTCCTCCTCGGTCGCCCCCTCACCAGCGCTACTGCCGCTGTTATGTCACACACGCTATTTTTTTTCCTCTGCTTTTTTTTTTGGGGGGGGGGGGGGGAGGGGGGGGGCGTACCTGTTTTTCTTTTGTCCAACTTCCTCCGGACTGGTTTCGCCAACTGGCCAGGAAAGCTGTAAAAAACCTGGCTGCCATATACTGTCCTGCGAAGTCAAAGCGAGTTAAATGGCCATGGCGGGGCAAGAAAAGCGTCTCACGGCAGTTGGACGGAATATTTTATGGAGATGTAAAAGCACATTTCTTTTCCCTTTTTTTTTCTCCCTTTCCTCGTTTAGTGTAGTTTTTTTCTTTCCTTCCTTTTCTTTTATGCATTCTCTCTTACTCCGTCTTGCTCTCCCTGCAAGCGAACAACTTGAGTTGGAAGTACTTTTCCTCGCGTTATACGCGGGAAAAAAAATTAACAAGTTGCGCGATAGTTTTGGAAGAGTTCTTGCGCCAAGCACGAACTGTTTCCTTCGCTTGTGAGTCAGCGGTATGAGTTTCAAACACCATTCGAGGCATCGTCACGCTGCCTAGGTGATAAAGAAATGCCATTTGAGGGAGGTAATTAGTCGATGGTCAGAGAAGCCAGGATCTTCTTTCATAGGCGAACTGCTCCCACCGACTGACCGTATAGAAATGCGCCCAGGAAGATGTTTCTGCCACATCTTCTTATTTTCTTTCTTTTTTTCTTTCCTCTTTTCTTTCTTGGTGCAATAGGCTTAACATACGTCTACAGTGAATGAGAGAGTCTCTTTAGCTGCTAAAATATGTAAGTGCAGCTGTAAGTTGTGCAGAATATTTCATAGTCACTTAAGGGTATCTATTAGAGGAAACTAACAGAATGTGTTCAGAAACAATTGGATACAGGGGTTTCCATTAAGAAAATTTCGCTTGTTCCTCTCTTTCTGGGCTTTCAAGGAAGACCCGAAGTAATGAACAATGACGCCACAACGCGCTTCAAGAGAGTGAACGTAGCGCTCTCAGGTTTTAAGAAGCCCGCACGCAGGCTGCAAGATAGCGTTCGGCTAGGCACGCAGGAAAAACCTGACGGCCACGTCACCAACATGGCTGAGAAGACGGAACACCGCCACGGTCGCAAGTACGCCTCAATCCGGAACAGATTTAGGCACATCTAACTACTTGTTTTTATGGCCGACATGCAGACGTCGTGAACGGAAAACACTTGAAAAATCTGATCTCGGTTCGCAAGTGAGTGGTGATGTAAGTTCTTGTATTTAGCAGGCTACCGTCAGGGCGTCGACAATCGTAGTACGTTAAGGATGGCTTCGTCTGTATCTTCGCACTTCACAGACAACTTATCTCGTAAAAAGATTATTTAGGTTTTTGCGTCGTTCAAGATTCGCGAAATATGTAAGATCTACATAAAACTGGTTTGGGTAGCTCAAGACGACTAATAACAATGTTCATTTTGCCATCTACCCATTGACGTACTGGTTTTAAAAAAGATTCATTGAATAGTTACCTATGTCCCTTTCTGCAACAGTATTCTTTGTCAGACGATGACTGGTATGAGAGTTGATATGACAGTCATTCAGTAATGCCCGGCGTGGTGACTCAGTGGCTATGGTGCTCCGCTGTTGAGCATGAGGTCGCGGGTTCAACTCCCAACCACGGCGGCCGAATTTCAATGGGAGCAAAAGGCAAAAAATTCATGTACTTGGATTTATATTCATGTTAAAGAAGCCCAGATGACCAAAATTAATCCAAAGCCCTCCCCGGGGCATAGGCATTTCTCGTAGTCATGCTGCTGTCTTAAGATGTTAAATCCCATATATTAATGAAATATACATTTCGTAATAAGTGTCCACAGTGGCTAGAGCACGGACTGCCCTATCTGCGTATGTCCACATCTTCAGTGCACTTTGGTGTCGACGATAGCACAAGATACTTCTACGCTCGCTCTGGTGGTGATACTAAGATAACTGTTATTCGTTCCCTTAAACTTGGCAAACATGCTTTATTACACTTGCCAAGTTTCCTTAAAGCCTTGCTGCAGAATTGAGTGTGTTGGTTCTTGATTTTCCTGTTCGAATTTGAAAGAAAGGCAATCGAACTATAGGAACAGAAAGGCCGAGCGACTTGAGACGACAGTTTAGATTTCCAGGAATACTTGATGACGCTTTCCTTGATAGCGCTTTCCATAATGAAATGAGGATGCTGTCCGTACACACGATGCGATTCTTTAAGCCATGCCTGTATTCTTAAGAAAGTCCCTTTTGAGCAATTGCTTTTTACATTCAAAGAAAGTCTTTTCAATAAAATTCAATAATTTTTGGCCTAGATTCTCCTCTACGCATAGTATGCAGCTGGAAATGCGCAGTGTTGTGCTCGCCAGATTAAAAAGTAATGCCATTTTTGAGACTAAAATGCCCTGAAGATGTCCACTTGGCTCAAGGCGTTCTCCCTAATCAGCCATTGCCTCAAAATTTGTTTTTAAGGGTTTTTTTTTTCAATCGTGTGAAAATGAAAGCATGTTTTCATAATAAGTGGAAAACAGC
This sequence comes from Dermacentor silvarum, assembly GCF_013339745.2. Taxonomy (NCBI): domain Eukaryota; kingdom Metazoa; phylum Arthropoda; class Arachnida; order Ixodida; family Ixodidae; genus Dermacentor; species Dermacentor silvarum. Next base: position 439,303,156 of record NC_051154.1, read on the forward strand.
CAACAAGCCACGATATTAAACGCTCAATTTTCCGCAGAGCACCCTGAGAAAGGCTTACGTATCGAACATTATATGTTTATGCAACCCTGCTTGGATCGACGTTCTTTCATTTCTGAATTTCTGACATGAAAGGTACCCTGTCTGGCTGTTTTACTGGGTGTGCTCAATGGATACCTTGTGGGGGCGGAGCTGGGGCTGTGCACGGCCTCGTAGGGGGACTATTCGAGTTTTTCGAAGTTTGCACTCAAAACCAGGACAAGTGCGCGGCGATGAGGGGAGTACGATTTAGGCGTGATTGGGCGGGTTTGGGTGGTCATGAGGTGGGCTAATGCCTGGGGTGGGAGAGGATGCATGATAAAATTCATGGTAAAGTCAAAGTCAGACAACCTTTCTAAGAAGTACCAGGTTTGGGAAGTGGACACATAAACTTCAGATGAGTGCGTGTGCTTTTATGTGAGTACTCGGAAAGCATTCTTCCTTTTATGGCGTAAACTCGAGCTTCGGTGTGAGTACCATTTCCTAACCTGATAAACTTACAGAAGAAGGTAGGCGTACCTTACAATGCAGGTAGCCGAGGTCACGATTAGCGCCATTAGTTATATTGGTTACGTGGTGGGGCCAACGCAAGGTAGGAAGAGAATTGAATTTCTTCGTAGTACTTACGCGAAATAACCCATAAAACTTTGGAACCACAAATAACGCATGCAGGAGCTCGGTAGTAGTGTCGGCAGTGGAAAATAACGAGATACATAAGTTCTCCTCCAGGCATAAGACATAAGCTCAAGACATAAGTTTTCCATAAGTTCTGAGATGTACTGCTTTTAGAAGGGGGACAGAAAGTGAAACTAAACTGAAACTGACATCACTTAACGTCTAGTGACGATAGGCATTAGTTGCACCAACCTTCCACACTGATCAGGACATGCTGCAGGGCACAAACTTAGGTAATGCCAATAAGTCTTAACGATTGATGTTTCATTACATAATAATGCCCAATCTAATTATTATCAGCAATGATAATTACTTATTTATAATTGTAACGTCTACTTACTGTTATTAAGTATAGGCATGAACTAATCAATATATTATGTTCGATTTACTTAAAGCGGCCCTGAACCCCTTTTTGTTAATGTCGAGAAATGCATTTGAATTTAAAATAGATAGTTTGGGCCAATTCTTTGCTGCAAAAAGTACTTCAATGCATTAAGCAGAAACGGAATTATTGGCAGTCAAACATCCACTACGCGGTGCTTCCGCTCCTTCTTCAATGACTTGCACAGCGAAGGCTAAGGCAGAGCGGGGCGTGCCGTCAGCGCTCCGCCTACTGAACGTCACTGTAGCGCGCAGTTCGAATTGGATTTTGTAGGTCCCGTAGACGGCACTACTACCGATTATGGCGCCCACAACGCGCCAAAAGCGGTTGTCCTCAGTGAGCCGCAGTGCGCTCAGCCAGCGGACTCGTCGCGACACCCCGAAGCAGCCGCGGTATCTACGCTACGTAGCAGACCGCAGCTGCATGCAACTGCAACGTTTGCTTTCTGCACGACACGGCTAGAGTGCGCACTCGCGCTCATATGCCCCTGTGTGGCTGTGCTACGTGGTACTGACCGGCTTTGTCCTGCACCTTATATACTTATACTATCCAGGGCAGATGGATAGTAGCCACATCCAACGTGCGCATTTTGAAGCACTATCAATAGCGAAGCGAAGTCGGCCAAGGACGTCGCTTCGTATGAAGCGAAGTCTACCAGACCAGGAGCCGCCAGGAGTGAGCGCGTGCTGGCAAGCATGCGTGTGGTGTGACCTTAAGTTTTGCGCGGTTCAAAGTTAGTTGAGTGTTCGGAACTAGTAGAAATTAGCGAGACCCGACGAATACAATAGTGATAAGCAGGGTGTACCAAAATCCTACGCAGGCGGCCGCGGCCGAGCTTGAGCCGACGACAGTTAGCTTCTTCCGGAAGTACGTATTTATTATGTAAATTCGATAGCAGATCTTCGCTTACTTCAGCCTGTTTAGCAAACTGCGTCAAGAAATATGCAAAGCAACACTAGGAAGAAGCGCACTCAGCTAAACACCCTTCTTCCCAAGTAACGCAAAATGTTGCCATAACGTTCTCTGAATGTGCACAAATGTCGGCGTATAACGTTGCCTACATGCTGCTAATGTCCTCTTTTTTGATCGCCACACAACGTTGGGTCGTAACGTTGTGGCAGCGTTGAGCAGCACATTCACGACGTTAACATAACGTTAACAGAACTTCCTGGCAACGTAATGTGGATGTTGCCTTTGTCACTTGAGCTTTCAGGCAACGTACGTATGTGACGTTCAAGCAACACTCAACTGACATTGCAGAATATTTGTAGACATGCATAACAGCAGTGCTGTCAGCATGACACGGCTGACAGCACCGCAAACCCTTAAATTTATATTTGCTTGACAGATAATTTACTCTAGTAGTTTTCATGTTGCATATGCATGAAAATGTGAAACAAGAATTAGTGAAAAACAGCGTTTATTACGTATATATCTTGTGTAGTTTACCAAGATATCTGTGTACTTTACCTTGTGGTAAGGTACACTATACACGTAAAATAATGCTGTTTTCACCAGTTCTTGTTTACATTTTCATGCATATACGACATGAAAACTACTAGAATGCATTATCTGTCAAACAAATATAAATTTAAGGGTTTGCGGTGCTGTCAGCCGTGTAATGCTGACAGCGCTGCTGTACAGGCAGCTCATCTGTCTTGCACTATATATAGTACCAACGCGCCCTAAGCCAGAATCTTTAAAGTGTTTCACATGGTGGTTTGCCTGACTTGTCTTGCTGTTGTCCATAGCACAGCATATAAATGCTAACTGCAAGTAAAAGTGCACAATGCAAAGCTGCGAAGTGGTTCATAAGAACAATTTTTCATTTTGGCTATAACAGCAAGAGAAGCAGCATGCACGTCCAATGTGCAGAGGTTCTCGTATAAAGGTTCTCGCAGCAGGAAAGTAAATATATTCCACAAATGTTCATTTCCTTAAACATATCATTTAAGCTTAGACCACAGAAAAAAATCAGTCTTTGCTTCCGACTTACTGCTCTAAAAATCATGTGTCGGTAGCTGCATGTGCTTTCAAGAAATTGTATAATAGCCAACATCAGCTGCTAAGACCAAACGCTAGTATGTAGGAATTGTTTGTGCAGGAGGAATGTGGTGGTTGAATATGCACCCACGAATATGCATTGGTCCACCTTAAATAATAGTGAATGCCATAGACAAACCTGGTTATAATCTCAAACCATGCATTTATTTACTGTCTGCTTACATCATCCTGGCAAACAAATGACACATAACAGTAACTTAAACACTGATAACACACTGATAACACACTTAAATATATTTTCTATTAAACATCAAGGTCTTCTATCGCATATTAAGACTCTACTAACAGCTACAACTACAACACAATATATTTTGCTTTCCCATGTAGGTCAGACTTCGAAATCTTTTGCTTTGTGTCGAGTTACCTTATTTCAATGGCAGAGCACAATTTATACTTCTTAATAACAGCACAAATGCTGTCCTCCATCACTTTGTAATGTACAACACAACACAGTAACACTGCGGTTGGATACTATCTCCTGCCAAGCATCCAGCCGGTCTTTTTGCCTAAGCTTGCAGACATGGCAGCAAGTGTGAAGTAGTCAACACAGCCCAAGGCGTAGAGTAACAGAAAGTCATCCAAGCACTGACTGCCAGCCATCACTTTTGCAGAGGATGGCCAGCAGCACAAGTGATGCACACATGCCTCCCTCGGTAGCTTCACTTGCATCCAGACCTCACTGGTTTCCAAGTCAATAATGCGGTAACCTGCAGAGACATCAATTACATCAAACTATAAAGTGCCATCTGAAACACTGAAGTAAGCCATGTTTACTGTGAAAACAGGCTATAAAAATGCTTACAAACAACTTAAGCTTCGCATAACTGTGAAACAAACAATAGTGACTTTACACAGGAGAATAATGCAAAACATCAAAAAGCAAATTTCAGTAAAACCTAACCATTATAGCTATAAGTTTGGACACAAGAGCAAGGAAAGCACAATAAACAATACCCATAACTTCCTTTATTGCGCTAAGCAGTTAAGACGTTAGTATCAATATATTCCTTTAACATAAAGCTTCATTGCAATGCCACGGCTGCTTGTTACATCCAGTTCAGTCTTTGAAGAAAACAAAAATTAACAAATGATGTGAATGCTCTACCACGGTACCAAAACCACATTTCATTCGTGATGAAAGAAAGTTCCAATGAGTGAGTGATAAATTTGACTTGTTGGTACAACATATTGGTGAATTGCAGCACAGATATTGACGACAGAAAAGACGAGACAATAGACGTGTGCTGACTTCCAACAAAAAGCTTTATTTTCAGCGACCCATGTTTATAGCCGTCACTCATCACATTGCACACGCGCAATTCACACCCTTAGGTAGGTCAACTCTGTCTGATAAGTGTACAGATGCTGACACACATAGAGCCAAGTCGCGCAATCTTTTCAGCTTCAATAATTTCACGTGTTAGTTGATCACCGCTACTGCTGACAACAGTACACCGAGCAAACAATGGTTCACTGGCACATGAACTGCAACAACATGCAAGCCAACTGTCATGCACATTTTTCTTGACATTATAGAGTGTTCTCTCAGCTGGTCATTGATACAGCGTCCTGTTTGGCCTATGTACTGTTTACCACAAGAGGGGTACAGTAATTCATGTTGCTAACATAGGTGACGAACGGATTTTTGTGCTTTTTGTTACACTTGTGTGCTGCCCTGAAACATTTCCTTTGATTACACAACTTTATAAGCTTCTGAGGTGCAAAGAAGACAACTTTAACTTTGGAACGATCTGCAGTTTTCACGATATTGTGAGACAGCCTATGAATGTATGGTATGATAGCCACTTTAAGTCGGTCAGATACTGGAGTGATCACATGGCAACCACTCGGTGCATGCGCTTTTCAGAGTAGAGGTCATGTGGTCACTGCATCTGACAGACATAAAACTGGCCGTCATACCCTACATTCATAAGCTCTCACAATATCAAGAAAATTGCATATCATTCTAAAGTTGTGTAATCAAAGGCAATGTCACAGCACGCCACACATATGCAACAAAACACCAAATTCCGTTTGTCACCTGTGTTAGCAATGTGGTTTATTGTATCCCCCTTGCGGTAAACAGTATATAGGTCAAATGGGACACTGCATCAATCACCGGCTGAGAGAACACTCATACAATGTCAAGAAAAATGTGCGTGACAGTAGGCTTGAATGTCATTGCAGTTCGCGTGACTGTGAACCGTCATTTGCTCAGTGTACCGTTTCCAGCAGAAGCGGTGATCAACTAACACGTAAAATAATTGAGGCTGAAAAGATTTCGCGACTTGGCTCTGTGTGTATCAGCACACCTTCTGTACACTTGTCAGACAGTTTACTTTCTTCCTAATGTGTGAATTGTGCATGTGCAATGCAGTGACTGACAGCTATAAACATGGGCTAGCAAAAATAAAGCTTTTTGTTAAAGAGTTGCCGCATGTCTCTCGTCTTAACTCTTGTGTTGTTGCCTACATCTGCACAGCAATTCAGTGCCTGAACGACCAGCTACAACTACGCTACAGGTGTTGCATATCGGGAGAAGGGTTGAATATTGCTCTACACTGCAAAAGTTGCCGTTGCTATCCGCGGATGACGAATACGGAAGTTCTGGCCTTGAAAAAACCAAATTAGAACGCGAGCTTTTGGAAGCGGTGTTAATCGAAAATTCTGGACCTGATAAGTAGGTTAGCGCCACTTCACAGGCACTTTTAAACAAAGAAATGCAACTCATGAGTAGCCAAAAATAAGCTGGTTTGTTAATTCTGCTTTTGTTTCTTCTTAGGCTACCTAAACGCGAAAAACTTTGTCACTCGATTCAACCGCTCGGCCAAAACCAAGCATGAGAGGATGATTTTTTTCTCCTCAGGGGTACCACATTTCGAAAGATATGCACCAAATGCATCTGAAAAGTTAATCATTTCGGTGCAATACATGCATTGTTACAAACATTACAAAAACTTGAAAAAATGTGAATGATACTTACTACCCACAGCTTCCAATTTATCGGGGCTCAATGTCGGCTTCACAACAGCATTGCCGTCCTTCAAGCACCGACAAGGAGCCCCTGTGATACTCCTACACCGAGCGCCAGGGCTCCCCACATCAGTTATGTGAGTTTTTTGCAGAACAGGGAATCCCGGCGATGGCACTGGAGCAGGCCCCAGTTATCGTTGCCAATGTATACAACATTTCCTAGGTGTACCTGCAATAAAAGATGGCAGAGACACATTAAGACAGCTTGCGTGTGGGAACGTGAAAGCACCTTTAGTCAACCAAATGGCTGCAATGTGACGTGCACAGTGTGACACGCACTAGGCACACCTTAAGTCAGCCAGAACCAAAGAGCTGCCGTGGCGTAAGGGAAGCGTGCTCCTTTCACACTCCAGGTTCTATTCCTACCCAGTCTGCACAACTTTCTTATTAAAGCAATTAATTTGCTTTGTTTACATGAACCTACCTAAATTTCACATTACTCCAAGCGTTTTGATGTGCTTTTATTGCTTGTGCAATAGGCCATCGGTTTTATGTCAATAAGTGCTGGTAGCAAAAAGAAATATGTCTAACCGTGCGATAAATGTAACCGGAAATGGCAGGTACGTCCAGTGGCATTAGTGTGGGGGCTGCACACAAAATTATATAGCTTACCCTGTTTCAAATTTATTTTAAAGAGCAGTTTCAGTGAGCCCAAGTAGAGTCTTTCAGCTTTTTGCAGTGCAGAAACAGGTACAGTTTGTGCCAGCCAACCAGATGAAGAGCTCTCCTAGTAACTGTCTCTAATCACCCTCTCAGCAATTAGTGGTAGCCAAAGTATAGCTTGTATCTCTACAACTGACACATGTCCCATTTCCTTAATGTGGTATTCGTCACTGATTTTGATGGTCAATTGGTTGCCATAGAGGAACAATCGAAATTTGGCGCGCAGCACCAGTCGTGTCAGTGCATTGTCAAGTGGCACAAACATATTTCTCCCTTGAGTGAATTATGGTGCTCTCCTGGGCACAAGTTGAGGCACCAGCCAGTCTGCCCCATGTACATTGACTGAATATATACATGATCAAAGGAAGACTATGCTACCCCTGACGAACACAAGACAAATTGGGTTGCATCTTTACCTCAGCAAGCCTCAATTCTCATGTGGACTGCTATGCACGCACATTTCCAGAGAAAAATAAAGTAGGCAGGATATGCACGAGAGTTCACAAGTGAATTCAGAAAGGCGAGCAGGCAAGGGAGGTTTGCTTGGTTAAAGATACCACCAAATTTGTCTAGTGTGTATGAGAGGCAGCTCACTGTATTTTTTTCACAACTGGTCAAATGTACACAGAGCAGACTGGCGGGTAACTAAATGTGCCAAATAAGTTCCCATATTTCACTCAAGAGACCAGCTTGCTCATCCAGTTTGGCCGTGCATTGCCGCGATAGGACTTCAGGCTGAATTAAGATCATCTGTTTTCACCTACGGTGAAAAATTGACACGAGAGATCAGTGAGGCATACCACATAAACAAGACATGCGAGCCAGACCCCATGATCAATTCATGAAATAAAAGGCGTCCTTTCTAGATGACAAGTGATTGAAGTTAGTCTGCGCCCATATTTACTTTCCTTTTTACACAAATATCATTTATTGTGATTTTATGCCTTTATATTACAACTTACGCCTTCCCTCTGAACGAAATTGTGCACAACATAAGCACACATCCAGTGTTGCTATTTTTAATCCTTCCATCAAAATAAATGGTCAGTTAGCAGCAGTCATGTTGTCTGGTACCCTTTTCCTCCCCATGTAAATTCTATCCTGAAAAGTTACATGAACTGACCGGCAAACTCATACGTACACTACAAATTTCACCTAGCAAACACGGCTGGTTCTTAGAAAATGCACAAATACGGTGATAGGTATCTGTTGGCATACTGTAGCAATAGTAAGTGCCAGTTAGCTTCAACACTAGACAGTTTTAGTATAGCATATGCAACTAATAGCGTACGCCTATACGCTATAGTACAGCGTACGCTAAACAGCACACATTTATTAGTTTTAGTTGGCCTGCGAGATCTTCCGATCTCAGAGGCCATATGCCATCGTCGCACCTATCTCTCGACTTCACTGACAGGTGGCGCTGATATATGTCGGTTTCCCTTGTTAGGCTTCGTGTCGTTCGAAATGAGAAGCGATCTCGAAAACTCCACAAGGTTAACCATATTACACTGTTGTCAAAGCGGCCTGACGGTAAGCGAAAGTTGCTTACACAGTCATTTTCTACGAACGAAGCGAATTCTGCAAAAGCCACGCCAAATGCAATTCGAAGTGGGCAGCGGGGACCACCGCCATGTTTAACGTAAACTACGCAAACCACGCACAGACGGTAATGCTAAATCTGAGAAATAGCATGCATACGCTAGAGGTCGGATAGCATTCTGCACATGCGCAGTGATGACCCACTATTTTATATCGTACGCAATGACATAGCGTACGCTAAACTAAAACTGTCTACTGCTGCAATACTTCAGCTGTCAGGCATCTACAGTGCTTATGACACCACAGAAGTGTAAGTGCACAACAAAAACAAGTGGCGCATCAACCATAAATTTGACTTGAGAGTAGTGACAACATAGACCGTTTCGTGTAGCTAAAACACTAGCCAATATGTAGAAAGTATATGCACAAGTATACATACCTATAGATATTTGCCTACCTAACTTAGAGTTGCAGTGCATATGATGTTTATTCTAGACACTGGTATTTTTGACAAAAATACTCTTAGAATCAGATATAATGCTTTTTCGATTCATCCAGCCAGTAAATGAAGTCGTACACATATAATTTGGACTTGCAGGTTGAACATATTCTGACCTGAGCAGCCCCAAGCAGAATGAATAGACCGAAGGCCCACTGTGCTGACCAAATACACAGGATGAAACAGAAAATATGGAAAGGGACCCCAAGTATTAGAAATACTTCTTGACAGCTGTAGAATTAGGGCTTGTTGGTTGATTGTCACTATTAAAATTACACTAAAGCCAATAAGACTGTTCTGTATGGTGTAGTTGAAATCAAATTCATTTGACGAGCAACATTGCAATAACCAGCAAACATGGCAAGAGCAAGCAGACATGTGCAAAATAGTGTGCTTTTTTAATAATAGAGCATCAATACAATGAACTACCTACCAGTTAGCTATGTGTTCTATGCTGTATTGACTTGAAAAAAAGAGAAAAATAATGTAACTGGACATAGACTCGCAACTCCTACAATGCCTACACTTGCATGAATAGGGATAGCTTGCCAAGAATATTAAAAAATGGGAGAGAAAAAAGCAGGCTTACTAGAAAACACTTCAGAACTGTAGTAACTGCAGCACAGTGAATACTGGCCTTAATGTATCATTTCAAGAAGTTTGAGCTCATCAAATGTGTATTTTCCAGTGGCAGTTATTCTTGGAACAAGACAGAAATAATCGTGAATATGAATGTTAAACAATGGTAAGCACACTGTGTGCTTACACCTATGACATATCTGGCCCATTACACTTTGAATTCTTATATGCGCAGAAGCTGCACAAGAGTGTAGTGTAAACACTAAAAATTCGGAAATAAAATCCTACAGTATAGGAAACAGTTTCAAAACAAGAAAACGAAAATGAAAAGTAATAAATAGTGTGTACTAAGCAAAATTAAAATGTAACTTGCAGCCAAGCGATTGATGCAAGAAAAAATACTTAACATCAGGACATGTTAGGTCTACTTTTATATAGAACACAATAAGGTGTGCATAACAGCTATGAACACAAATAAACAGCAAGTTGCATAAATATTTGGCCTATTTAGTAAGCTGTGTTGACTAATGTCGATTAACTTATCCACAAATGATACCAAGATGCTACTTTTTGGAACACGTACACTACATACATACCTGACTCGACCATCCAGATTATATGTTGCACTACGGCAGGCATAGCCAAGGGGTCTGGTGGCTCCTCCGTTATGTAGGCACTGTTATGGGTCACAGCCTCGCCACTATAAAATAAGTTCTGTGTTAACTTATAGCAGTGGCACACAGCTTTATAAAGCTGTCAAATTGTCTAGACATGCATGGAGCATCTAAATATAGTCACAAAAACAATGTTTGCATTATTGCAGGGTGGCAACAGAGCACAAAGTAGAAGTCACTGATGAATGTCTTGATAATGGGGACCCTTTGATCACAGTAAAATTATTGACACGCAGCAGCACATAGCAAAGAAATGTTTGTTTACAAAACAATTCATTTTTTTTTTCATGACTCAGTTTAACTTTCCCCTGTCATGTTTAGTTACGTATAAGGTATGTCAAAACATCTTGTCTTAAAAAGTTGGACTAGTAGCAAGCTGTGATTGCTTAAATTTTTTTTCTCTAAAGCTGCCGTAAACCGAAAACTTCGTAAGCAGATATTATTTACAACGTTGAGGCAAGGAAACATGGCAAGGAAACAAGTTTCCTTGGACAAGTAGATATGAAACAAGTTTCCTTGGACAAGTAGATATGAAACAAGTTTCCTTGCCATGTAAGCAAGGAAACGTCATTGCAATAAGAATCGGTAAAGAGGCAAATGAGTCATTATGCAACTTCAGGAGAAAAGCGGGAGCTCACGCGCCGCACGCACATGATGAACACGATTATTTTCGAACGTTATATTTTTCATCGGAAGAAAACGTTTATCAAGATTTTCAATTTCGCATCGAAGCAATAAACTTGCGTAACTAAGCGCTGACAACCAGCGTTCAGCAAGCATCAGCACAGGTATCACTGTTGTCGCGGGACTTCTATTTCATACGCTCGCGCACGCTATGCACACACGAGAAGCTCACACAACACGCGCGTAGTTAGCCAGCACGATTACTTACCTTTTGAATGGTACGACGTGGTCGCGAAGCACTCTCCAAGTTGCCGGTGCTGCGTCGACGATGTTACTCCCCGCATACATGCCGCTGCGTAGTGGACGAGCTGAGGCGCGCTAACACACATTCTTTGCGACGTCCACCCAACTTTCCAGAACGAGAACAAAGAAACCGCACTCCACGGCATAAAATCGTTGGGCCACATTTGCCTGGCGCGCCACGCATACGGCGAGTTTGCAGCGTGACACAAGGTATCTTCAGGCACTTCTGTGCACGCTAACTGCGACCTACTTCATAACAGCAAACACAAAAACACACGATCAAGCAAACGCGACGCTCGTAGCACCCCGCACATACGACCGCCATCACAGAACACGGAGGAAAAACAATAGCGCCACCTGCATACTTGTGAGAATGTTGTGGCCTCTGTGATGACAAAAATATTAACCAGTACACTCGCATACTAAAATTTTGTGCCGGGTTACACACAACTACGTATAGGTGTTGCGAGACAAAATAACTGTAGAACAATCTATATTTTACACTATAGTTTGGCGTAGAAAGAAATTCTAAAACGTATTTTACCTTTGAATTGCTTCCGCCATTTGCAGCCAGCATAAGCATGGCCTTCGAGATGAGCTTCGGTTATCCTTATCAAGCCGTCGCTGTGGCCTGATTTGAACGGTTTGGGCTGTCTCGAAGCTGTCTCGAAGCCAATCCATGACGTTTAGCGATGCTGCCTACTTTTCCTACGCCGTCACTTAGTTTTAGATAACTTTCTGATGTCGTGAACATGAATTGTTGCCTCAGGAATTGTTGACACGATATCGGAGGTACAGATGTGCAGTGTTCGATGTTTTCGTGTGCGTTGTAACTGTTTCAGGTGGAAAGGATCAAATCCACGAGGGTTGATAGCTCGTGTGGCGCAGGTTACACCCGTATCGTCCGCATTTCCTTTCGTGTCGGTGTGTTGAATGTGCGCGGGTTTTACTCCTGTCGTCCGTACCTTCTGTGTTTATCGTGCGGCTCGCGAAGATTCCTCCTAAAAAAACATGTCTGCTGCGTGCATGTGTCCTGTGTGGTGTGTGAAACAAATGTGCGCTGGTGTACGGTGTGTTTGCAGCCCTATTGGTGGCTTATAGTCCTTTGCTCTAGTGCCATTTCTATGATGTAAACTATACTTGAACTGAAAAAATGCACTGTTTTTTATATGGACAAGTAGATATGATGTGTGTGTATCCACTGTGCAGTGTGCATGTGTTCGTCATTTTTATGCAGCTCGTATCATGGGGCTTGTGCCTATTCATGATGGCCCTTGCTTAATGTTTCCACTTTTAGGGGCATGTGGCGTGCAAGCAGTCACAAAGTCTTGTGCATTTGGTGTGGAAGAAGGGAATACTTTTATGCGTAACTTTGTCTACTATAGGTGAACCGTTGCAACAATTAGCATTTTTTCATGTGAATGCTTCTGCCATTTGATATAATTTGTAGCAGATCTTATCTGTGGAGAAGCATAATAAACATAATTTAACATGGTGTTCCTTAGAAGATATTAATTACTGCATAACCACTATACATCTCCATACCTCACTGTATGATAAAGATGAATGTTCAGTTGAAAATTACAATATCTTATAGTTGCATGAACGTATACATGCGAAATGCTACAGCAGCCTGGCATCACAATAATGTCAATATTGGTGACATCCGGCAACGTTCTGGGAACGTGCTGTTTTGTAACGTTGCTACATTGATACCATTTACACGTTAAATTGATGTTTACACGCAACGTTGACACAACGTGGGTGTCAGGACGTTGCTGTGACATTTATTTATGACATCACTTGAACGTACAGCTGGCAACGTACATTCAACGTTGAGGTTGGCTCTTTAACGTTGCCTGACATTTGTTACAATCAGGCAACGTTTACGCTACGTTCTGTGTTACTTGGGTTGATTGATGCCGGCAGTTGGCCAATAGCAGCCCCGTATAAGATTCTGTTGTATTAAACAATAAAGCGCCCAGAAATGAGTAAGGACAAGGATTCGGTTGAAAGGAGAACGTTTGAGAAAAAGGTGAATTCGCGCTCTGCTTGCGAGCTCCACGCGCCGCCGATGACTGCAAAAATTTCGCTGCGATGTTCACAGCAACCTTGCTATCCGCGGACTGTTTTTTCACCAAGCCCGAGGGGTGATTCAGGACCCTTTTAAGCATTTTTCTTGGGATGGAGCAGGAGTAGACCCAATTGTGCAACGTCTGCAACCTATACTAGACGCGGTGTATCAGGAAAATGAAAATATTGGCATCTACTATATAGCCGGCTTCTCCACTACAAAGCTCAAAGGCTAACGCTCCCAGGCCTAGATCTAGTACACATATATTCCTTAAGAAAGTGCGTGGAGAAGTGGCGCCGGTGTAGTTGGTTCGTATCCCACTTGCGGCCAGTTGTTTTTCGTCCGCGTTCCTTCCCGTTTATTTAACATTTCTAAATTCAATTAAAAAAAATACCCTATGCTTTCCTTGGTGTCATTGTCTGCTGGCTTCGTATGACTGTCACTAACAAACTCAGGCGCTTCCGTTCCCATTCTCGCTTATTACATAGCGAGAGTCTCGACCCCGGCAGCTTTCATGCCTTCAGGTAGCATACGATGGTTTATTGGCCAGTTGTCTTCTCCCAAGTTCACGCACTACGTGACGCCGGCGATAGAAAGCATGTTGTAAATCCGCCACCCGGGCCGTGAGTTGTGGCGCTGGCTAGCAATCCGAGGCCTTGATCTAGTACATATATAATACTTAAGAAAGCGGATGGGTAAATGGTGTCGCGGTAACTCAAACGGTCAAAGCATCGCACGCGTAATGCGAAGACGTTGATGCGTATCCCACCTGCGGCTAGTTGGTTTTTTTTTTCAACTTTCATTTCCCTTTGTTTGTGTTTTACTCAGCTAAATAAAGAATAATGTAATTTATCTTAAGTTTTCCTTGGTGTCATTGTCTGTTGGCTTCAAATGGTTCGGATTATGTATTAAGAGGGTGTCCCAACTAACTTTAGCCAAAGTGTGAAAATATGCTGAGCGACTGTAGAGGAATAAGGCCAAATTCATGTTTGTGTACTATTGTATGGTGCAAGTCACAGTATATTTTGTACTCCGCTCAATTGCATAAATACTCATGAATATTTAGCCAATTGTGCAAGTATTGGCTGTAGGGCAAAATTTTCAATGACAATGTTGTAGAGCGTTCTGAAAACATCGAATACCGCAGCTTTAAACTTCCTACCTATTACGTAATAAGTTTTTGTAGAAAGCCCACGAAATATGAAAGTTGACACATGACATGCTCGCTTGCGTGCCGCCATTGCCATGCTCTCAAACGTGCCGGGTATGAACGAACAGCGCATTTAGCCTGGTGTGCTGCCTGATTTGCTTATCGCTATCATGAACCGCCACGCAGGAAAAAAATAGCATGATGGACTACTTCTTTAGAATGCAAACTCATAGTTCACATTGATTTCTAGCATTGAAAAGTAAGCATGATATTATTTTCAGGACGATATTTCAAAGCCTTGATGAAGATTGCAAAATATGATAAAGCGTTGAGGAACTACTGTCCGAGAGTAACCTCTGACCAAGCAAAATGTGAGATTTGTCCTCGTCAGTAATAGGTTTATTACGTAGAACCAAAAAAATTTAATAATGGGGTTTTACGTGCCAAAAACACAATCTGATTATGAGGTGCGCCGTAATGGGGGACTCCGGAAATTTGGACCACCTGGGGTTTTTTCACGTGCACCTAAATCTAAGTACACGGGTGTTTCAGCATTTCGCCCCCATCGAAATGCGGTCGCCGTGGCAGGGATTCGATCTCGCGACTTATGTAGAACCAAGGGAGTGTAATTAAGGGTGAAATGTAAAACTTGCGTTCACTGTGGTTTAGTCGACGGGCCACTTATAGATTCTTAAAATCATGCTTCGATTTCCAAGCTGCATTGACCCTAGCCTAAATATTTGGCGGGACGTTTTGGGACTGATCCACGAGGTCGTCTCCATGACCCCGACAGCTGTGTTTTCATGAAAGGCGCACGAAAAGTTCACGTTTATGTTCTCTAAAAGTCCCAAGATTCATCAAAATAACACTCGGAAACAAATGCAGAGAGTAGTTGGAGAATGCCATGTTGTGCGACACAGCCATTAAAGCGGCATAAAATCTTTCCTTCCATCTCTCACTCTTTGGAGCAAGAGCAAACAAACGAGAACTGAGCTATTCCAGCTAGAGTGTAGCAGAGGACAAACGTTATTTCGCCAGCTGACGTCATTTGAACGCCGTTCACAGTGCCCCTAACCATTGCGCACAAGAGCAATAGTTTAATTAAGCCGTAGGACACCTGAATATACCAAGTTCCTCATATCTTAATATGCCATGTGCCTTAGTTTGTTGAGTGTTGGGGTTTGTTTTGTGTATTTGAGACGTGCATTGTATATACTATTTCATTTTTCATCATACCAGTCTGGAGCAGCATACTAGGCATGCCATCAGGCAAACCTCTCAAGGATTTATTAAAGATCTGTCTCTCCCTTTCTGTCTCTCATCTATTGCAGCTAGAAGCTCCAGTTGAGCAAAGTTTTTCGTGAAGTATTACGCGTACTTTATTTGCTTCATGATGGCTTCGAGTCATCGGTATCCAAAGGCATCACAACATTTTTAGATAAGTGTGTACACGGGCTAACGTTCCCACGTTCCTTTACTCTCCTACGCCTCCTCCTTGACGCTGGCAGCGGTCTCTCTGGTCTTGCGCCCGCATTAAGTACAGACATCTCAGTAAAACAATCAGCGGATCCGTTGGAAATATGTAAATTGGTAATAAGTGAAGCTTTGTTTGGGTTTAGCGGAATGACGCAAATGTAGTACAATTGTACGCAAGTGTTACGCTACCGACACAAATGCACTGCGATGTTTATGCAAAGGTAACCTAATGCCAGCAATGTTTCGATGTAGGTGTGGCATGCATATCAAAGAGACGCGAACGCACGTTATGCTTGTTTGATGCAAAGCAGGTGTCTCTTGTTTTTTTTTTTGTTTTTTTTTTTGCACCGGCCATCACTTGCACGACTCATTACACATAGTTTCTTCCCGTTATGTATCGCCAGTAATTTCAGTGTTCGTAATGCTACTTGAACTATGGGGCCATTTCACAGGCTCTTCGTGTCATGAACGCAGGGAATGCACCGAATGAACTCGTCACTTGCACCTCCTCGAATTTGTTCTGGTTGGCGGTATTCTTTACCGGGGCAGAACGGGGTGAAGCGGTGTGTGCGTCGAGAAATATAAGAGAAGACGTTAGGAAAAAAGTCTAGTGTCTGGATCCCTCGCGCTTCTTATTTCTATGATCGTCACGTTCCTCACGGCCGATGATCTCCATGCGTCGTTATTCCCCTTCGCGTTGACGAACCAGCGAATGCTCACGTTTTGCACAACGCTTCATTGTGAAATGGAGGTGTGTTTGCTTTGCTTTGACGCTTCTTTCAGGACTTCGTTTCTTTCGTACTAAATGTTCACTTCAATCACAATTCTCCCCCAGCACCTAGATGAACATCTCAGACGATCAGCCAGGCTAATATATCGAGCTCCTTGCGAAAATGATCATCTCTCTCACTCCGACCGGTTCCAACACTGCATATTTTTATTTTAGTAATTACAAACAAGCCAGAGTGACATTATTGTAAGTTAGATGGAAAGAATCTGTGAGCAATTCGTTTTGAAGAGACTTAAAATAAAAAAGTGTGCAGTAACCATCCACGATGACCACGCGCGATGACAATGTAAGAAAATAGCAGAACGGTTCAGGAAATCTATTGGCTTTATTAAAGGAATGCGGCGCTTGAAGACAAATATTTGTTGGAGTGAGAATATTTAGATATCATTTGTTATTTCGTGTAATTCCGCAGAGAACAGAACCATTAACAAGCAATTTTTAGCGCTAGTATAGGCCGAAAGCAGGTGCGTCTCACAAAGCTGTGACAGGTGGCGATCGACAACGAACGCGGCTCGCAGCGCGAGCGCGCGCGCTCTTTGAGTCGGCGCCCTTTGTTCCAACCTCCGATCAGCAACCTTTGACCGCCAGCCACTTACCGCGAAAACTGGTGAAAGAACTAAAGTAAGCTATTCGCTTTAGAGCCAGCTATTTGTGAAAAACGATTGTTCGTATAGGTAATAGCGGAGGTGAACGTAATTCGACTGCGCCATTAGTAGCAATATTTAGCTGCATAGCGCGTATCTAAAATCCGCGTACGATGAGGCTACTAATAAAACTACAAATTTGTAGTCAAATGTTCCAACCACTGGCAGAAGCCTTTGGTCATAGTTTCTCATGTAGGCCACAATATAACCATAAATGCGGCTATGCTATTCACGTGTCTTTAGCTACACGAAGCCACTAGGTGGGATTCGTGTACGAACTATACACCTGCTGGTCGCTTCTGAGCAGTGGTGACCTTTTATTTCTCTATTACACTACCACAAAGAGAATGTAGAAAGAAGCCGCACATTTTGTTGAAGGTCCAGGATTGTTCCCATTCAGCATTGAGCTTTTCTACGCATCTTTACGCAGTTTAAAAAATGAAAACAGGAACTTTGTTCACAACACCCATAAAAGTATCATATCGATTCAGAAAAGAAGGGTGGTAATAGAACCATAGTAAGAGCTCAGAAAACTCAGCAACCCTGAAGAAAAGTACGTTTATTAAGTTCATCGGGCTTTCCTCACGTGTTCCACAGCATTAGTAAATCAAAAAAAAATTGCCTGTGTAGTGGATATTCCATCTTTTTCATACTTCGTGTCTGAAAACTGCTGTTAAAATAATTTCATTATTGCCGAGAAACTTGTTTCACATTGTTCGTTCGCAGCTCCATCCTATGCATTGATTTCACTGCATTACGCAAGTGCTTTGCGGTTTGGTGGATGCGAAATTTTTAAGAAGGCGAATCTCACTTGAAAGAAGTTATTTTCCCCGTGGTGTTTTCGAGATACGTTTTCACCTTTCAAAAATGCCACTTTACATAAAAGCGCTGCAAGTTTTATGTGTTTTGCGGTGTCTGATGTTCTTATAAAAGACACATGCCCCCGCATCGTGGTTTCACTGCAATTCAGCTTTACAAAAGTGCCTTTCTAATCTTAGTAACTTTTCACAATTATTCAAAACTTCACAAGTAGGAAGAATGAGTCATATTAATTATGTATTTTCGGTGATGTGTGCTGATTAAGGTGGTGGTCCCACTCCGGCGGCATGAGCCCCCCGTTTTCATTACTTTTTGGAGTAACCGTGGCGGCTCTTTTACTTAGGATATAAAGTTGTGGTATATACCATAAAAAGCTTAATTCTTGTAGATTCCAACTACATATAATATAAGGAAATTGATTAATGTGATTTAAATGAATGTTCAAGAACAAGCATGAGATACATGGTTTTTGCAAACTGTGTCTCAGTTGTGACCATATTTAGAAGAAACTACCGCACTTACTACATTGCGGCTTGCTCTGTAGCTTTAGGACATATTTATCTGGTTCCTAGACGTAGAAAAATAATTTTGAATTTATACTTTTTGGATAATTTGCTTTTGAAAATTGCCAAATATCGCAATCTTCAGTTGTAAACAGCCCGGCAACTACGTGCTCAAGGATGCTAAATTTTGGACAAAGTAGAGTTCAAGGAATTTCCATTTAGGACGCAAAATTTCATTGATGTACCTTTATTAGTTTTAAAGCGCTGCTTCGTAGCTTTATTACCTTCCCGCAAAAATGAGCAAAAATAAAACCAGAATTCTAAATATTGCTTAATTTCGGCCGCATTATTAGGGAAACTAAAACAAGGGGTTGTTTGCGATCTTCTTACCAAGGCAACGCAAGAAGTACCAGCCGTTGGACATTCGGCTGGTCTTTCGAAAGTTATCCAGGCAATTGGCTCAAGATAGTTCGCAGAAGTCTTCAACGCCCGTTACCTGTAACTTCCAGAAATACTGCAGAATTGGGAAAGTCGTTTTGTCATCAACATCGGTTGCGTCCACCCGCTGAACACAAACCATCAAATTAGTGTTCTGATCGAGGAAGGCTACCGGACGCGTTGGTATTTGCCGCGTCCATCCGGAATCAGGCGTTGACGGTTGTCAGTCCTTGAACTTCCGTATTGCGAAGCACTTCACTTGTCAGAACACTGAATAGATAATTAGATCCTATCAGCACACAAAGTCCCGGCTATACTTGAAGTAACAATCGGTAATCAGTCAGGAACGCTGTCAGTCAGTGACAGATAACCGGAACAACAATACTTGCACGACGCAAATGTTTGTGCTTAGCTGACTGCGTAATGACACTTCAACCGCACTACGGCATTCGATTCGAGATGGCGATGTCCTACCAAACGTGTTAAGCTCTATCCTTGTGTCTCTTCAGATCTTGAGGCTCATTGTCATTGCTACGTCTTCTTAGATGAAGGGCCTCTGGCTTCCACCATCGGAAATGCCTGTGATGTACCTGTTTTTTTTTTTTTGTCGATGACCAAGGCATGGAAAGTCTGCAGATAGACTTCGTTGTTCTTGCTATTCATTTGCTGCTCATTACTACATGACTCTCTGCTGCGGACATTGTTGTTCCTAGAAAAACGAATAACCCACCGCGGTTGCCCAGTGGCTATAGCGCTGCGCTGCTGAGCTCGAAGTCAAGGGTTCGATTCCCAGCCGTGGCCTCCGCATTCCGGTGGGAGTGGAATGCAAGCACACTATAGTGTACCGTGCATTGGGTGCATGTTAAAGAACCCTAGGTGGTCCCAATTATTCCGGAGCACCCACTACGACATGCTTCATAATCAGATCGTTGTTTTGGCACCCAAAAGCCCAGAATTTAATTTGAAGAAACGAATATTGTTGTGCACCATCCGGGAGTATCTGGCTCGGCGCGCTCTTTCTGGTACGAGGGATGGCACATGCGTGCTGCAGGCTTTCCATAGCGGGACGAACACGTCAGCTTGACTTGACATGTGTCGTCACATGTCAAAAAACTGCAAGTTGGATTCCTTACAGCGAATTAGATAACAATATAAAACGAGCCTAACAATATACACAGTAGAAGAAGTCTTAGAAAATTATTGATCATCAGCAGTACACTGATGCGAGAGAAAATCATACATAAGAAGAAAACGACTTACAGAAAAAGAAAGAGGATAAAGTGCAAAAAAATACAATCCGGAAGTGCCACAGAATTACTTAGGCAATCTCTCGCCACACTTATTCATTGAATGAGCCTCAAATTTTCGATTTGATATTTCCATGAAAGAATTATCATAGTAGATTGTGCGTAGCTGCCAAGAAACGAAGCGAATAGCATGAAACGAATAGCATAGAGAAACGTGCCGTCACAAAAATCAGTAAAAAAATTTAAGACAAGAGTAAGCGCAGACGTTCATACGCAATATATTTGCAATATACAGTTGATTATTCAATCCCTGTATATTACAAGTAGGTAGTCCTTTTCGTGAGGCCTAAATACCGAAAGGAAATTACATTGTTTTAAGTTGGTAGGTAGGGAGTTCTATGGCTAAGTGCCTAAAAAAATAATAGCACTTTCCCATAATTACTACGTACTTTAGGTAAAACTAAATTCACCTTAACAGAAAAAAGGCGTACAATTTGTATTAACCATTATGTATGGTAGAATTACATCGAGGTAGATGTAGCGATGAATAACAATAAGCTAAGGTAATATTAAGATCGAGATAAAACTAACTTGCCATAGTTAATAAACAAGGAGAGAGGGTGCGACTGGCTAGGTGCGAAAGAAAGATTGCCGATAGCTTGCTTTTGAATGCTCAGGAGAGGTGACAGACGGATATTATAAGTATTGCCCCAAGATTCAATGTAATAAATAACCTGAGTGTGAACTAATGCATAATATACAGCTTACTAGTTACGTAAGAGTGCAGCCTATAATAATTAACTTGCCGCCGAAAGCAGTCAACTACACAGATATTTCGAAGCCCATACTCGTCATTTGATTGCACCAATTGATTGCACTGGTCGTCATAGGGTTGATCAACCCTGTAGGTTCATCGTACCGATGCCAGCCTATATGGTGTTGATTAGAGAGAGAGAGAGAAATAGAAGAGAGGAAAGGCAGGGAGGTTAACCAAACGCACGTCCGGTTGACTACCCATGGTGTTGACTAATGATGCCTAGGACCTCAGAGGTGAGGTTTAACCAGAATTTTAAGTGGTGCAGCGCGAAGCAGAGCAGAGGAACACGGAAATGACGAGGACGAGCGCTTATTGCGTACTAAAATTTGATTGTTTGATACAGAAGTTTATATTTATAGAAAAAAGAAGAAGAAGAAGAAGAAGCAGAAGAAAGATGGCAAATTGCGACATCAAACACAGGTGCCATCATCGCTCACTGCTCACGCCGACGTTGTCTAGAAATGCCAACTCTCTTTGCGATAAGGCCAGGGATGGCTTACTTATGCATGGAAATCCTTCATTTTCCATGCTAGATGCTTTGATGTACGTGCGGTCGTCCATGTGCGTACTAATTACTTTTGTTTGCTCGAACGAAGCGGCACAACCGCATTTGCTACGATGTAGGACTAAGAAACCTACGGAACTGTGTTTCAATGCCTCTTTTACTTCGTTTGTTGCTTTCCTTGGACCACACTCCGAGAGATATGGATTGTTGCTTCAACATTATTACGCTAGGTGAGCGTAGGCGCTACGGTAACGAGAGCTTCCATGGCGCGCCCGACTCTTTTGTGGGTACCAAGTTAAGGATCCGAGTTACCCATTTTTGTGCGATATGTGAAGTCACTTCCGTTATGGATAGTGAGACGCCATGCCGCAGCAGAACGTCTGAAATGAAAGCACATCTGAGCTAAAAGTAAGTTTCTGCCCGCGACAATAAATACAGTAAGCGAGATGACGACGTGAATCATTGATCGATGCTGGAGCTAAATGAAAAGACAAAGCAGAAAATACAAGCAACGGACCGTCAGTAACACGTCGTGTTGCGTCACTTAACCGGCAAAACAACGCTCATACAAGGATGAGATGAGATGTTTGACAGCTTTTTTTATTTAATGTGTCTTTCATGATGAATAAAACCTGTGTCGATTGTGACTTAAATCTTTTATCTTGTGTATAACATTACCACGTTAAAAAATTACACGCACCGCATACAATATATCGCCCGTGGTGGCGCAAGACATCTTCAATATCATCGCCATGAATAGATCCCCGAACCGTGCCTTGAGCCACTTGAAAACGAGCCTATTAACCCCACTCGACAGTTTCGGAAAGCTTCAAAGACTCAGCTGCTGCTTCTACTTAACCACCTAACGCTTATCGAAGGTTACATGCAGCGCAGCGTCGTGAGTGCCGTGACAGTCGCTCGCAGCAGACAAAGGGCTAATGGCAGAGTAACGAGCCGGCGCGTGTCAGATACGCGGCGAAGCTAACTGCGCACCAAACTATAAAATACGAGAGTTGGCGCACGGCCCAGCCGCGTCTGGAAAATTAACCTTGACAGTGCGCACATGTGTTTCAGCCTGCCATAAAGGTCCCAGGGCATCGCCGTCGTCCCCAGCCTGGTTGTTCCCCGATCAACTTCGCGCTCTATAATGCCCTCGCGGTGAACGCCTTCCGAGTTTTGATCCTGGCGGTGCGCGCTTCGCTTCATTCTCAAATTGCCGCGTTTTGACTAATGCATCCGCGACAAATCGCTCCGGTGCGATTTGTCGAGCATGCCATAAGATTCAGTCATAATGGACTCTTTATACAATACGCAACATATCTCTTTGTACGTGTTAAAATAATTTATTGCGCCGAAGCGCTTGTATTGATTTGGGGCCGAAATTTGCTCGCTGATTTTCGCACACAGGGAAAACGGTTGCCCATTTTTAGGTCTGCTTGCGCGCTTTTTTTATTTTCCATACGCTGGAGGAAGAGTTTAAATCTCCTGCTATAGCTATACCACCTTTAAAACTCTTATGTCGATCGCCAGCAAGTTGCGTCGACCACAGATTTTTTTATTCCATTCGATGTGCAATTTTTTCTAGAAGGCCTTATTTCGTTTTTTCGGCTCCATATTGCGGCAACATGTACAGCTAGTGCTATCTATCTATCTATCTATCTATCTATCTATCTATCTATCTATCTATCATTGTTTACTTTCTTGTTTGCGTGTAGTTTAACGTTACATGCAAATCTGATGAACGAAGATGCATTTTTTTTTACAAAGGAAAGAAAAAGAACCTAGGCTGACGAAGTGTTGCATACTTTCGCGCACTTGCTGCTTTGAAGCTGTGTCAAGTAAACATCAAGTAGACATCCGAATATGTCCTCCTCCCCAATAATCTACAGGGAAAACTTTATTCAATTAACCTTATTTCTTTCACTCAATTAGCCGGACAATTTATAGTCAACGGCCTAGATTGCACCTAATGGGAGCTTGCAGAGTAGACATAACATGTAAAACCTTGCCGCGAGGCGTTGCCGTACCTTCACGAAACACGCCGCAGATCGCCTATACATCACACTGTTTGGTCGTATAAGCGTCTTCTTCTAGTAGAGACGGTGACATTTTTTGTAGGAGCCACGGTGTAAGAAAAATACTTCAAGTGTTGACACTCGCCGCCCGCCGCGGCGGAGAGCGCGCACAGATCGTGTTCGCTGTAGCCACGCCCCATCGGCCACTGAGCCGCAGCGCCCCCCATGCAGCTGCGGCTCAGGGGCCGATGGGGCCGAGCCGTAACCTAGGCAGCGTAGGCCATTGCATGCTGGCGTTTCAACGAACGCTCGTCACACCGGCGCGTCCGCCGGTTTTGCGCCGAACAAGATCTGGTCGCGCCGTTGGGCGGACTGTCAATACCTGAAGTATATTTCTTACACCGTAGTAACAGCCAAGAGGCACATGGAACGACCGGGCGTCTGACGTGCGACGTGTCTTAAAGAAACTTGTTTCCACTGTCGGGACCTACTGAAGCCTATTTCATCCTGTACTTAAACCTGTTGAAAATTTGTTGGATACGAATGCTGGTAGGCCTATTTGTAGGCTGCACCAAAATTTTTATCTTTGTTTTAGTCTTCCGATCTCACCTATAGTGGGCTCACATTCTTCCAGGCTAGGTCATTAGTATGTGTCAGTTTATATACACAGCTTTTTCGCACTCGAAAGGAGAGAATGGCAAGTAAGTGGCACTCTGATCTTCCAACGCATCTACGTGCGTTCCGTTTCGCGCCGCCGGTTCCTCCATTTCAGGCAGGGCCAACCTGCCCTGCCCGAGCAATAAGGTCGAATAGCGTGAAAAAAAGCAATACTGTGAAGTTGATCGGGAGGGTAAGCATTGTGTTAGTCAACTTTTCCCTTGTGCTGGTAAACAGGAGCAAGTGATTGTCTTTAAAACAACGGCGGTGCCGTGATCTTAAAGACAGTTATGAGACATTTAAAAACAGTAATATGGGACATTCTAATACTCCTAACATCGTGCATAGCAACATATACGGGATCAGTATAATACAAAAAAAAAATTGCCGCATGACTGACCACTCGAGGCACTTTGTGCGTATTCGTGGGCTTCTTTCACGCTCGGAAAAAGACTTTTATGTAGCACGATTGAGCAACAGAAAGCTGTATAGGGATTTTTCATTCTGCACTACAATTTTATCATTGACACTTTTATCAAATTATAATATTTGAGAAGTTGAATAATTAATTAAGACTAATTATGTAATTAGGCGGAATGCAAAAAATATCTGAGTATTTCCAAGCGACGGCAAACATTACCTTGGTTCTGTCCAGATACGTGGCATTCGCATATTTTTAAATCTTGATGCATGGTAGTTGGGACACCCTGTACACTACATATGTAATACATTGCAGTGTTTGCATGATTTTACTCCCACTTTCTTTTCTTCTTAAACTGATGAATAATTTTAAAAAGTTTGGCGACCCAACTGAATTCCAATATGGTAGGGAAAATTCCATAGTTAATGAATTTTTTCTTCCCAAAGTCATTTCTAGTAGCCGGGTGAGAGAAATTTCTTAGAGAAATTATTATTAAACTAAAAATTAGCATCGATGTAACTTCTGTCACGAATTCAGCGATCCATTTTATGCGTATTCACTCCGTCTAAAAACATGTCATATTGCATGCAGTGGGCCGATACACTGAAGTGTATTTCGACAAACTTGAAAGGGGTGAATTTTGCTTTAAGGTAAAAAAAAAACAGTCTCCTTCATCGGCGCATAGTTTTAGTAGCATAAGTTAACAGTGAGTAAATTGTTTTTTATATTTTCCTTTCAAGAAAAAAATTAGAACCAGCGTCAGCTGAAAATGGACCGCTAAATATGAGCAAGAATTTTGAAAATGCAATTCAATGTTTCTTGCCAATTTGTTATTTATGTGTAGGTTTCAAGATTTCATCGTACAATCACTCATCTTATAATAATATATGCCATAGGTCTACTTGTTATCAACGAAACTACACCTGCCTGTCTCAAGTCTTCAACCAGAGAGGGTTATTTATCAATGTGTTTATGAACATCATTACTGGTTATGCCTTGAGTGGGGAGTTATTGGAGGCTATAGTCACCCGGGGGTACTCATCCATGCTGACGAAGTTCCTTGCAAACGTCTTAGTTACGGGCTTTACGATTTTACCGGACACAATTTAAGGGACTGGCCAGTGCCGCAAGTTATACTTTGATTCCTACGATTTACCTTCATACATCTTCTTATCTGCCTCTTGCGATCCCTGGAAAAATAAGTCATGAACAAGGACAAAACTGGTGAACAGAGGCCGCACATGTGAGAAGAGGTTTTCATTGGATGTACTCATAGCAGATGAACCTCTAAACTGTGACAAAAGTCACCCGATGCCAGTCGAGATGCTCTTCACCTCACACCCACTTGAAATGCAGTGAAGATGTACAATATAACGGAGGCGATTGTAACGGGAACACAATGCTTCTATTTCGTTTTCTTCCCAAACACAGAAGTCACTGCCACTAAATTTCTGGAAATACGATTGAAAGTATCGAGCTCCCACAAGTGTAAAAAAAACGGAAAGCTATCTATTTCTTAAAAAGGCCACAAAATACCTTTTCATGAAAGGTAGGCGGTGAGAACTGTTGGCGAGGAGGTACTTTGTAATTAAGGTCAGTGAAATGAAATTCCTATCCCAATGCCCTATACAAACGACCTGTTTGTGCTGGAAGCTGGATTTTAAAGCGAAGATTCATT
The DNA here is from genome assembly GCF_013339745.2 of Dermacentor silvarum. Classification (NCBI taxonomy): domain Eukaryota; kingdom Metazoa; phylum Arthropoda; class Arachnida; order Ixodida; family Ixodidae; genus Dermacentor; species Dermacentor silvarum. The sequence continues at coordinate 439,329,464 of NC_051154.1, forward strand.
TGCCTCCGCCCCCTCCCCCCCACTTTGCGGGTGCTGGCTTCCTTGCCGAGTGTGCAACTCTGTCTAGCTGTCGACAAATGTCTTGCCAAATATACAACTTCGGCCACTGGGTGTGTGTCCGAAAACGCACTCGATCAATGAGTATCCATGTAGGCATGTACCACAGGTTATGTCAACCTTCGTGACCAAGCCCCCAGAATGTGTATGTGCCACTGGGTAGGTGCCCTAGATGACAATTAAGCAGAACAAGATTCGATCAAGAAATGAAGTCGGCAACGCTAAATGTACGTCGGCTAGAGAGATGTATATGAGTGGACAGCAAAAGCAGCCGAGTACAGCGAAAAAAGTTAACGAAACAACATCGGAACAAATCCTGTATTGATTGCGGAGCATTTATCTACAATAAATGAAGACGGGGAAGTGAAGACTTTGCAGTAAAAATATCCCAAGGACTTACATCTACATCTACAACATTCACAAGAATGCGAGGTGACGTTATAAAGCTTCTGTTGTAGAGTCCCCCACCTAAATTTTTACCTTCCTGAATCTGGTTTATCCATAACTAGCCTCTGCTCTTTTTTTAATAAGCTAGAAGCTATTGACCATTTCTTTCTTTCTTTCGCCGCTTCTCCTCCCTCCGCAGAATGTTCCTCATATTTTTTACTTGTAATCTTGGTTTAGCACTTACAACACCAAACATTTTCTCCTTTGATGTCTGTCAATTAGGCGCAAGGTCGATGATGACCTCTCTACACAAGTTCATTGAAGCGTCCGGAAGCTTACGCTTCTAGAGTACCAACCATGGGGCACTTTATTTTTATTTTTTTCCTAAGTATATGTATAGGCCCTCTCAAAATTTGTGTTATCATTTAGTTGCCTAATGCTTCGTTTTGAATGTTTGCCTTTACCCGTTTTGGCATTTTGTTGGGTGTACTTTTCAATCAATTCAGTCTGACCAATCCTCCTCGGGCGTAGGAACCATCATTTGAGGCAACAACAACAAATACACAAAACGCGATTCAAACATACATGCGAGATCCACACTTTTTTTTCGTCCCTTCTCTTGGCGATTTTCGCTATTTGGGCATGTCGTGTGCTATTTAGGTGAACTGATTCTTACTGCGCAATCAAGACACCACCATTTTGTACCGATGGCATCTGTAAGAGAAGTGTTTCTTGAAGCTTGAGGAGATTAAGGACAGGCGCCTCTACGGCATTTTTGTCTCTCCACTAAGTCGCGCAGGACAATGCCAATGCACACCATGTTACATCCATCATCGCGGCAAGTTTTCATATTGGCAGGACCTAGAGATCCAGAAGCAGGAAACTCCGTCAGGCTGCCTATCTTGGAGACGATGGTACTAGCACGGAAAGTTTCGTTCTCCGCCGTCAGATGGTGCCAGCGCCCCATCAGGGTCAAATTTTCTCCTCACTGGCTTTTGTCCCGCGGCTTTTGTCACAGGCACGCGCGAAGGAAGCCAGCAAGTTGCCATCGTGTTTGCTCTTGCACAGATGTTAAGAAAGAAAAAAGCGGCTTTGGTTTTAGAAAGGAGAGATAACCTTTCGAGATAAACTGCGGGACCGATGCGTCATGTACAAAAATAAGATTTCACTCAAGGTTACCTAGTGGATCCGGAGGTATATTTTCTCTGTTGAGAACGTTTTGCAGGGCTCCCGTAAAAAAATAAGTTGTGTCAATGTTTATTTCTTTATCGAACACATAGAAATCGAGACAAGCGCTTATTAGCAGGGTTTGAATGAGGACCCCATCTGGTACTTTCCGCCGAGTAAACTTCTCAGCAAGAGAAGCAAAATATGAATAATAGCGAACAGGGAAAATACCACCATGGTACAGAGGTGAGCAATCGTTCTAGATTTGGTAGCTCCAGTTACATGTGCTTCCAGCGGGGTCATAGCCTTCAGCACATGCTTGCCCAGCTTTCTGCCTCACTTCCTTCCATTGTCGGTAAACATTGTGTAGTAAGCAGTAAATTCGTCGGGAAGGTAAAATTCAAGGTCCTTGTGAAACACTTCTTGTCCAATCTTCAATATAAATAATGTTTATCCAGAGTGAGTGATGTCATGAATACCATACCCTGATTTCAACTTACTAATAACGACACGGCAACCCTTAATCATGACAGGTTGGAACATGTTGCCGCATTTTGTTACCAGTGCATCTATCTTTTCAAGGTTTCACAATGAAGCTTATTGTTATCGCTGCCAATGAGCGGAACGTTTAGTAGTTTACTTTATACATGCATGCTAATTAGTTCTGCATACTTTGAGCCACATGTTTTTTTTATACTCGGCGCTGCGCACAATCGAAGCAGTTATGGATATTGACAGCGAAACAAATGCTTGTCACTTCTCGTCATCGCGCTGATATTTCTCAAAAGTTCAATACCTGAAGCAGGAAGCAGGCGTATTTTCCACAGACCCTAACTATGTCCTTTTTTTGTATGGGTTTCTGTAGGCACGCTTTGTGTTTACTGCAACAAACTCGCTATGTGTCACTTTACGCCAGGATACAGACTCAAAACACATACATACACAGGCACGTCCGCACGAGTACACAGAGAGAAAAACAAGAAACATGAAAACAGCTTAATCACAACCGATAGAAAGTACGCAATCACATCTGACAAAATGCCTCAAAGCTTATTACAACGATCGGGACCCACTGCGCGCCCTCTGCCACGGCCCACCATACTGCGCTGAAAATGTCTGCCTTTCTGTTCCGCGACAATCGGCTCAAATGGCCTTTGTCTCTCGGGAGCGGAGAAACAAGGATAATACTTCTTGGGTACGAAGTGGGCTAGGCGGGAAGGGCCAGGTCGAAGGGCGTTGATTTATCGCGCGAAAAAAAAAACAACCTATACGACAAAAAGCACTTTACTCGTGCCGTGAGGCCATCGGGGGCCCACAATGGTGCGACAGCGAAAACCCCGCGACGGCTGGGACACACGAGACGCTGGTCGAAGACGTTACCGAGTAGGTGGCGTCAAAATTTACGGTCGCCCTTTTTTTTTTTTTTTTTTTGAGGAGCAGCTGCAGGAGCTCGGCCTCATTTCCGTCGTGCGGGCGAGAAGCGGCGGCAGCGGCCACGAGAAGCCACGTTGCCGTATTCATTCTCCCGCCTCGCTGCTACACGGAAGCGGGGCCCGCGCTGCTGCTGCTCCCTGTAAAGAAGGCAGTCACGCGCACACGCGCGGCTCGCCGGAATGACCACGGTGCTTCAGCGGCGGCCGCGGAGTCGTGTGGCGGAGCGGCAGTTGTGGCCACCGAAGCCGGCGTTGTGTATACGCCTGGAACGGCGAGCCGACGAGATGCGACATAATCGCGCGAAAGCTTCCTTCCTTAGATCCGAACGTTTAAGCTCGCCATCTCTCGGCGATCTCCTTGCCACGAGTTTGGAGAGAAGGCGCCATTTGCAGAGCGCCGAGTTGTGCCAGGCGGAAGTGCGAACATGTCACACAGCGAGCGTACTGGCGCTCTCTCCTTTTCCAAGAGCTTCCTTTGCCTACTTTTCGGGTTTGGCGAGGCTGCTGGGCCGGTCAGTATTTCTGCGGATGTGTTCTGCGGATAATACGGCGTTCTTTTTTATTTTGTGGCTGCAAAACATTTTCAAAAATTGCCTGCGGTAGATAGCAGATTTATCACCCTTGGTCTCATTTACTTGACGAGGCTCCCATTACTTCTACGACAAATCAAAATGAATAACGGAATAATTAACATGTTTCTGGCAATTATCTTCAATTAATGACTTTACGGCACATCTTTCATTCTACGAATTGTAAAATTAAAATTTAAATATGGGGTTTTACGTGCCAAAACCAGTTGTGATTATGAGCCACGCCGTAGTGGAGGACTCCGGAAATTTGGACCACCTGGGGTTCTTTAACGTGCACCTAAATCTAAGTACACGGGTGTTTTCGCATTTCGCCCCCATCGAAATGCGGCTGCCGTGGCCGGGATTCGATCCCGCGACCTCGTGCTCAGCAGCCCAACACCATAGCCACTGAGCAACCACGGCGGGTATTCTACGAATTGTAGCTAGGGAGCATGGAAAGCATGTCGACTTAGAACGAATTCTATGAGGATTGCACCGGTGTCGGCATATGCGCCGTCAAACTGGCAGTAAAAACTCACTGTTGCTCCGCTTAATCTTTTTTTAAAGAAAGCGCTGTTTTCTGCATTGACGCACAAAAGTAAGTGGAACGCCAATGCATTTCGTCGGACCTTTTGACAATTAATATCTCGAAACTGGCGCGGTACTGAGAATTCGTTCCAAGTGGATACGCCTTGCGAACTCACCAGGTACGATTCGTAAATGAAAAATGTTCCGTAAACTAAGCAATTAAAAAGCCATTTAGTGTAAAATAAACATCACATTTTGGAGTCTCCGTCGTTTGGTGTAGAACTTGGCACAGTTATTTGCATTGTTTTTAAGAAAAAAATGCAAAGTCGCCTTCGTGCATGGGGATGCAAGCTGCTAGCTTAACTTGGGTCGCCTCCTGCCGGCAGCTGCAGAAAACAACTCTTCAGGGAGGGTCCATCCGTGTTGTTTCCTTTCACACCTTCGCACGGTAAATAAATCCCTCTCATCCGTAACAATATTATTAAGATGTGGAGCATGAGCTGGTCAGGTGTCGCAAAGATTGGCTGCTTCCCCTCTTTAGCTAATGGACTACACTATCCGACTTAATTACCGCTAGAACTTGAAGCAAACACATAGCGCAAGAAAAATGACACCGCGCGCTATTGTATTTCGGTGTTTCGTGTTTTCTTTTTCCTCTTCTTTTCCGCGCAAATTATGCCTTTTATTAAACACAAGCTAGACAGAAACAAGTTCCCATAGAAGACAGACGGAGGTCATGAATACAATCAAGCAGCACATGTTTAACCAGCGGCAACTCTTACGCGCATTCAGCTGGGCGTTTCCGAGCACTACTGCTAAGCTTCAGCGGTCGTTTAATAGAGTAATTAGGCTTTATCAGGGCCATATGCACACTGCCATAGTTATAACAAGACAGAATAATGCTACTAAAGTCCTTTTATTCTGCGGCATGCATCTTCGTTAACGCTTCACACGACCGTCAGGGAGCTCTGATGACGGCTCTCAAAAGACCAGTTGAACGTGTCATTAAAATACGCCAGCTACCCGCCTCTGCTGTCCACCACGGGGACACGCCTATTGACCTGTCGCGCAGGCCGCTTTTGTTTATGCACGTGGAGTTTGCGCAAACCCGCTGTCCACGCTGAGGTATTAGATACACATAGATACACATAGGAATCATCATCAGCAGCAGCCTATATTGATGTTCACTGCAAGTTGAAAGCCTCTCCCTGTGATCTCACATTACCCCTGTCTTGCGCTAGCTGATTCCAACTTGCGCCTGCAAATTTCCTAACTTCATAACCCTACCTAGTTTTCTGCCATCCTCGACTGCACTTCCCTTCTCTTGGTATCCATTATGTAACTCTATTGGTCCACCGGTTATCTATCCTACGCATTACATGGCCTGCCCAGCTCCATTTTTTTTTTTCGCTTAAGGTCAATTAGAATATCGGCTATCCCTGTTTGCTCTCTGATCCACACAGATGATATACCTGGCCAATTTTCCAACGACACATCCGGTTCTTCACTCACGCCGGGCCCTGATGGGACCCCTACACCAGCACGGGATTTGCCAGTTTTCCGTTTCTTTCTAAAATTGTACAGTATACAGCGACGTTGCAAATGCCGCTTTCGGCATTCCAAAGCATACCAGACAACTTAGTTGTCACAAGCGCCGTCGATTCATATAACTTCTTAAACTCTTTATCGGCATTTTGAAGTACCCAGCTTTCTATCCTTTCACGTTATTTTTTTTCTTCGGAGCTTTCACCTGTAGGTCCAACAGCATTCTCTGCTTCTCTCTGATTCGTCTTCTCAGCCAGCTTTCGCGGTCGGCTCTCATCGCATCAACCGACAAGATCAATTCGGGCCACATGAGCTACCCGGAGGCACGCTGTTCATTCTCCTGCCACCCGACAACTTGGGATGGCATGATCAACGACAGTGCCAAATTTTATGTATAAAACCTTCCAGTAACTTTCAATCATGCAAAATTGTGCTGGGTCTATTGCCACTTTATTTTGTTCTCCCCATTTTGGCAATTTCTTTCTTACAATATTCTTCTCAAATAAAACCCTACACCCACCCCACCCCCTCTTTCGTCAGTGCTTGTGTTTGTTTACGTATTTTTTTTCTAGGCAGAGGTGGCCCGACTCAATACACACATAAAAAAAACAATTACCACAGTGGTGCGAACTAATTAATAATATAGCCAAAACTTTTGAAGCCAAAGAAAAAAATGACAAGGTTAAGGAAATGTCATTTTTTCGTGGAATTGGATAAAATAGAATTGGTAGAATAGAATTCCACATGCAGAACTTCTTTGAAACAAAAGCACATAATGGAACGAGTCGAATTCACATTGGTGCATCGGTCAGGCCATGACTGCTCATGGCCTTCAAGACAATGGCCTTTAGGGACATTATAGAAAAGAGGCAACGTTGCAGAGTGAAATAAACATAGAGAATCACCTGCCATGGCTGGTGGTACCGAAGAAACCGACGATAATTCTGAGCATGGTGATGATAGTATTCCATAAGGAATTGTAATTTATTCTTTGTGAGGCTATGGTACCAAGTCAGTAGCCTAAGGTACATCGCGGTCGTGAAAGGTATCTTGGTTGAAAAAAAATGAACTGCGATTATTGAATAAAGGTAATTTTCAATCAAATAAGCCCTGTTTGCTTCGATGTCATAAACAATTTGCAAACTCCTCAATCACGCTGTTTTTCACTGTCCATTATACTTTTTATGAAGTAATCATGTCGTTGGTGTGTTTAAAGAACTTTTAGTAATTTTTGCCAGAGCAAAGTATAAGCCTCCACTTTCCTTACTTTCAGGAATCTTTGAAGCTTGCAGCCATCACTCTCCTGGTACTCTGCCTGTCACGTAAGTTGACTTAGTTTCCTTACGTATTGCTCTTTCGAACAATGAATGTTTTGCAGGAAAATTGTGGTAGTTTTTTTTGTCATGCGTTTAATACTTATATATTCTCGGTTATTACACATTTACCCATGGTTCGTTTTAAATGAACGTGCTAAATCTCAACAAGTTCTTCCCCCTCCACAAGTTTCAGCATAATGAGAATAAATTTCTAAATGAACAAGTTTAAGAATAAAGAGCTACGTGTCCGAAAAGAGATTGAGCGTATTCTGTTTAACGCAAAACAGTGAGGCTTAACGCTATCGCAGAATTTGATTAGGGCTGCGCTCTTTTTAGCCCTTCGGTATTTGCCAGGCATAATGCTGAGGGCTGCAGGTTGAAGGCCTTTCCCTCCGACCGGGGTAATTGGAGACCGCAGGGAGAGGCGTCCTGCAGCTGACATAAATATAGGTTGATGATGATGATGATGATGATGATGATGATGATAGTCGGGGACGACAGCGTAAGGTTTTCCGATAAATTTTGAAATAGCGGGCGCAAAGTTTGTACGCACCCATTCGTTATCTAATTTTGTAGTTTTTGTAAGAAAAAGCATAGTTTTTAGGCTAGTTTACGTGATTTGTAGAGCTTCGATGACGATCCTGTAACAATTCCTAATTCATCGTAAGGGGTCCAGCCTGCAGTTTTTACTTTGGGACCCCTTCCTGTATACTAGTCTATGTACTAATTTACTTATCAATAAATATGAATTGAATTGAATTGAATTGAAAAAGCGAGCACTCCCATTGGCTGCTAGACCACTGGTACACGCGTTTTGTTTTGGTTCTGTTCTTGTTTTTTTTTTTTTGTTTTACGACTTATGCAGAAACACGGGATATTTCTGAAAATGGAGCGCGCATGCATAATTTGTAAATACGGGCACGCCATATTACTGAAGAGATTTCGTGTGTGGGAACGATGAGTGTAAGAGTCAACGGTGTATGCAGTCTACAATTGGCCCGCACCATATGACTAATAAATCGTCAAGGCAAAACCTCGCTGTCATGGTTTGAAACCACTAGTGGCGCAACGCACTTTTCACGCCTTCAATTCGTGAAGCCATACTTATACGGGAAGCCATCATGAGTCGAATTGTCTTTCCACCAACCTTCCTATTTTTCTGACGTTTTATTTCCTGTTATGACATTTTACTATTCGGAAAGTTGAGGTGTGGTACTGATCTTGATAATGTATTTCGCTTTTTTCAGAAAGACCCAGTACAGCAGGAGGTAAGGGTCCAAATGCAGCTGGTGAAATTCTTTAAGCGTAATTCCTAAAAACCCAACCTTAAAAGCATTCAGTTCTTACTATCCGTATGTGTTTCACAGTTAATTTCGGATGTTCTTTTTTGTCAGTATTCGTGCTAAAGGCACACATAATCTATACGGAACATATCATGCATATTCAACTAATACGAATATATATATATATATATATATATATATATATATATATATGTGGGGGGGGTGTGCAGTTATGAGAGCATGTACAAAGCTTTTTAGTTGAGCTTGATCGTTTCGGCTTCATTTTTTATAGCCATACAATATGTAAACATTTTTCTTGCGTTGTCGTCCGACGTCATGTTGTGATGTCGTTTGTGAAAAAGATGCTTATGAGACGCAGCCATATAATTTTTCTGCTATTAAACACCATTTGCACGCTAACTAGATTCCGTCATTGTCAGCGTTTTCCGTCCTGCATTACATTTTTTTGGAACGTCGTAACGTTAAGAACAAAAGAAACTCAGAAGGAGAAATACAAGCAAGGACGAACAAAAAATTGTGCAGAAACCACCGGAGACGTTCTCGCAGTAAGTGTAGAGCTTCTGCAGATCGCAGGAATCAAATAGACGCAGAGCAACACGTCCTACTATAATGCTGACGTCGATAACAGTGTTTGAGGTTGGCGACACAAATTATCGTCGACATGCTTTGGTGGACGGCATGAAGGCGTGACGACAACGGAATGACAAAATCATGACGATGATCGCATGAGAACGGCTACACACTTGCGCTTTCTTCTGCGCTCGTTCACTGCATGGAGGCTACAAACTCCTCCGGACATGCGCTTTAAAATAACGCAGATCCCACGCACTGTACGAGTTGGGCTAAGCGAAGCGGTGGTGAGTCGGCAAGACGTAACGGCGCCTCTCTGTACGAGAGATGCGCAACGGATTTCGGAAACGAACGAGCCCGGCAACTGCAAGGCCAAGCGGAGGAGAAACGCGGCGCGACACAGCGCCCCCTCCGTGATCTTTGAAGAAAAAAAAAACTAGTTGGTGTTCGGGAGCGAACGCAGCTAAGGCGGCAGAGTAACGTGACGAAGCGCCACGACCGCTCTGGCGGCCGCACTCCTAACCCCTGCCTCTCCAATGTGACGTCAGCATGACGTCAGGACATCCCGGACCACTCGGAGGCGCAGGCGCAACTCTCCTTCTCCAGCAACTTAATTTCGCTCCACTACCACTGCGTCTACACCGCACCACTTTCAGCCACTCACTGCCTTGTGTGACGTTACGAAAAACATGTAGTGGTAGCCAACAAAAGCTATTGGCTTTAAAAAAAGCCTTTTGTTGAATGACTTAGAATGAAAGGTGCTCTGTTCGTTTTCCACAATTCAGAGAAGGGCATAGGGCGACGTAGCGGAAATCCACTACGAGCAGATCATTTTTTAGTTTTCCGACATTTGCAAGAATCGCCTGTGGCAGATAACGTAATTCTTGTCCTTGAGATGGATTATTCGAAGGGGCGGACATTACTAGCACGAGAAATCGAAACACATAATCAACTAATTAACAAACATATATTGCAATTATCTAATTGCAAGATGACAGCAGTTTCCAGATATTATTTTCCAAAATGTGGGACGAAAAACATGGGCGTTCCATTTTTGTGCTTCAGTGAATAAAATAGCGTTGTGATAAAGTAAGTCGAACAACAGCGAATTTTTGGGGCGAATTTGATGATGCAAATCTCCAAACGGGTCCTTATGTAAACTCATTCCAAGTGAATACGCTTTGCGAAGTCCCCAGCTACAATTCGTAAATTGCAATATGTGCCGTCCAGTATTAAATTTACAAGATAATTAGTGATTGTTTGTTAATTACTTGAATATGTGTTTGATTTCTCGTGCTGCTAATGGCCACCTCTCCGAGATATTCAGCTCAATGACAATAATTATGTTATCAGCAACAATCGATTGTTTACAATTCCCAAAAATTTAAAAAGATCCCCCCGCAGATAATTACATTTGCGCAGAAATAACGATACTTTTTTTTCGCAACACGCAGTCTCATTAAGCGTCTAGCGAACGTTATAATCTCAGCTATCCTCACAATATAACGGAATGATTTTCCCAAATTTCGTTTCTCAAAATCCGGTTAGCTCAGCCACTGCACGAATGCGCTGTGCTAAAAAGCCAACTTTATGATGACATGTAGCGAGGTGAAGCGCTGTCACAGGCGAGGATAGTGCACGGCTAGAACGTGTTTCCATCTCATGCCCGTTGATAACGGTTTCACTACGTATCCGGTCTTGATGTTAAATTCGTAATATTATACGCGTATTTTCCCATTATTTATTCGACCCTAAATGTCTTACGTTTGTTTTTCATCGCGTTATATTCGCTCAAATACGGTAGTAGGGTCGTCTATAAAGCCCAACGCCATCGTCACAAATACAGCTGGGAACAACCTACAACATTTATCTCTGCAGAAGCACCCGCGTAGTTACGCATTACTTGACGGTCGTCGCGTCATCGTGGCCATGGCATATCTTGTACCAAATGAGTCAACCCTTTTGAAAAAACGTTTATACTATGACTCACTTCAAATGCACGCTACTCGTCGTAACAATGCTTATGAGCAAGAGAGAGATATAATGAGGCGCTAAAAATTCTCGCAATGGGCTCGCGTCACGTTAGCGTTCCACATCAACATAACACAGTGCGGTGGCCAGTGACCAAAGTCGTGGCTCCATTCAACCCTGTGTTTGCTTGGCGCGCTAAGGGACTGTATACCGTATGTATAGTTATGATCACTGTGATTACTGTTACGTTTCTGCATTATTTACATCCGGGAGGTATCATGGTACTAAGCTCCGGTTGCCTCATCAATGGGATATTTCATTAATGAAACTAATCTAGGGCTTCACACGCTCGTGTCTGACATCAAGTGACGAAATTTGAATAGCCTTTAAAAGTCCATTTAGTGTACCTTTCGTTTAGGCGTATACAAGGACGCCGCTACCCGTAAGAACGCTACGTAGCGCAACCTTCATGCACAGAGAACAGCGTGTAATTCCTCTCGCTAATGTTCGAGTAATGGTGCTCTCAACAACCGAAGCAGACACCGTGAATGGCAGGTCGAAGAAATCCAAGCAGAAATTAGGGCTTGCCACGTCAGGCGGCCCTTTTTCTGCTTCAAGCGCGCGCGTGCTCGGCAAACCGCTTTGACTTCGCGCCTTCAAACGCCGAGCCGCCCAGTAGAGGCGTTGAATGTCTCGCCATGAGAAACGAGGCGGAAAAAAACCGGGCGGCCAGACATTGTTGCCGCCGCCCAAGAAACAAAAGCGCGCGTTCAATCGGGCTCGACGGCAATCCGAGAAAGCCGCGAAAGAGAGTGGAAGACCAAAAAAAGCCTCGGGGAGCCACCTTGGCCCCGTGTTTCTTGCAACATCTGCTGCTGCCGCGGCGGCAACGCGTTGAACTAACTGCCTGTCGGCCACGCCGGCAAGACATTGGCAAGGCGCCGCCGAGCGCTCTTCTCTACCGCCGCCGAGCGAAGTGCAGCTACAGCGTGCACGCGTTGATGGCCATGCAGCGCTTTCCTCGCGGCTCCGTCCACAGCTGCCCCGGTCAGACTTCAAAGGCCCCGCCGGCGAACCCTTCTTTTGTGGACGCCACGGATAGAAGGCAAATGGCCGCCGCCAACTGCCTTCTCTCGGTCGCCGGACACTGAAGCTGCGGCGCAGCTCACTGGCCACGGCTGATTTGAATCCTTCCGGGCGCGTCTCATGCGAGCCGGGAAGCGCAGAGGGGAGTACCGCGTTCTTTGCGGGCGCGCGATGCCTGTTGGAGCTGCCCGTCTCTTGGCGAAGACGTCGACGGCGGAACGAGCACAGCTTGCGCGCTTCCCCCAGAACGGAAGGACGATGCTTTCTTTTCTTATTCGTCTTCCCTCCTCCGCTGTGGCATGTATAGTCGCTGGATACGCTGAGCAACGAGACATCAATTAAGTGAGGCGGCTTTCGGAGGGCTGGTTGTGTGACATTCGCAGGAGCAGTAGCGCGCCTTGTGTCAGCCGTTGTATCGGACAGACAAAAAAATGTGCACCCCTATGGACATGCACACACGCACTATTCACAGCGTCACTTTTTCCATGCATCTCAGTCCTTCGAAACCCCCATCTAATGGAGACAGAAGTCCCATCGGCACCGGTCGTACAGCACCACAACTCGATAAAACAGCTCAGTAGAACAATGCCTTGATTCGCCATGACTTAAGCTAATGCACTATAGACAAAATTATTATTAAAGTGCCATCAATGGCGTAGCGCTGCCGTGACACTTACAGTGACCACGCTAAGGTCAAGCATTGATATTTGCTCTCCTTGCAGGTCGTTCAGTTTCAAACTGGCTGCTTTGCGAATTCAGGGATCGTCTATTATGTAGACCCGTAGATCTGCGCAGAGTTTATTTGTACATGAAAAATTTGGGAAACGCTGGCCTACTATCGCTAGATTATGTACGTAGTTTATTTTGTTCGTACTCCTCTCTTTGCCTTTATATTCCTTTATGCTCTCTCTTTCTATCTTTATCCTTGTACCCCCTTCTCCCGGCGTAGCCAACCAGAATTACCTATGGTTAATCTCCCAGCCTTTCTATTCACCCTTTATATCTCTCAGGGTTGTTAAGATCTGCTCTGAACGACTGTAGTCGATTCAGCAATAGTTTCGGAGAAACAAAACCAATCCTTAATTGTGCGATCACTTAGCAAGACAGGAGAGATGCATGCTCTGTCCTTGTGGATCACGACGACTGACAAGCCTCACGCCTTTTAGAATTATGAGATACAGGGGGAACGTAGGCCATGCTTACAAGTTAAGTGAATGTGGCGCCGCTCCTCTTATTTTCTTGGAATGATTAGGAAAGGAGGTGTTGGCTCATAGCGATGAAAGTGCGCTAGTATCGTCACTGGAAAAGGTAGGCATCGCTCCATAAAAACGTATAGCGTCACAACAAGGTTAACGCAGATAGGTTAATATTATTGGAGCCCCTAATGGGACTGTTTCATTTCGGATAAACACAAACATAAGCAATTGAATAAAATAAAAAAATTGCGCCCCCGGAGAAACGGTCGGCAAGGCCATGGTATTGTACGCGAGTCTAAACACATTAAAACGCTATGGTCTAGCACACGAACAGGGAATATATCGACAGCTGTAACCAGCACCCGACCAGCGCGCAGGAAGAAAACGTCAGAGAGGTAATAAAAATTACAGTTAAACGAAACACCCAGTTCAGAAACACATGATGGGGAACTGAATTTACCAAATATGGCTTCTTCTTTTCTTTTTCTAAACAAACACATGGAGCTGGGTATTTGAAATTGTATATGTTATTGTGGCAGTGCATAGGTGACATCTGAAATGGTGCCCATTTCGATTCATAAGCTACCCGAGCTCGGAGTGTTCTAATCAGTGGATCCCGCAGATTGTATCGAGTTTCTTTAATGACATTTCTTAACAAACCCTTTATTGTTCACTGCCCCTACTTAAGCCTTCTACCACAGCTGTATCGTAGAAACAAAAATTCATTCAATGACAGCATACTCAGTTTTACGAAATATTGCCGTTTGTATTCAGGATAAGCCTGAATTCACCGATAGGTCAATTCGCGCTTTTTCCGGCCACCGCATTTGTCTCTGTGTCTTCAGCCTGCAAAACTTCTACTACGGAGGCCTTCAGCACAGGGCAAGCTTTTCGGAACAATAAAAGCGCTAAATAAATTGACAGCATGGTGTTTATTGGGGAATACAAGGGAGTGCGGCTTTTATGTATGGGAAAGAAGAAAGGAAGGTGTAAGTAAACCATGAAGAAACGAGAAAGCTTTTATGGGAGCCTTTAGGAACTGTTCAAGGCCTAACGAAAACGAAATTCGTAATATTTTTTGCAAATGTTATTCGTGCTGCTTAAATTATATGTACTAAGAAAAAATATGAAGAAGGGCGTGCACTACAAGGTTGCCGTTAAAGTTGAAGTGCGCGTCCATATGGGGATCCAGCATTGTTTCTTGTATCATGAGCTCCAAGAACGCTTCGTCCTCCTAAAACAAAAATATATATTAGTGCCCCTAATGGTACTGATTCGTTTTAGATGAAGAGCAACACAAGCAATTGAATAAATTCAGCGGTCTATGCGGTCACCGAAAATTCTTCCTGTGACTTTAGTGGCAAAGAGGATTGTCTTCCTGGTGGAGTACTTGTACGCCTCTCACTTCTCTGTCGTCGTCTTGGGCGTATACGTTACCAGGGGCTGTCTGGGGCGGTTTATTTCGTGGTATGTTATAGTGAACAGATAGTAAGTACTCCACCTTCAGGCCCTCTGCCCGGGAAAATAGAAAGCTTTACCTATTCCGCAAAATTTTTACAGTTTATGAATTAGCGGGTTACAGGAGCCGCGGCCGGCAGTAGCAAGGCTGGCAGTGACACCATGTGATGCTTTGTGCAACTAGAATGCGTTTGAAGAAAAAATAGTGTCGCATGAGTGTTGTCGTCGAAGGAAAATCATAAAAAGGACTGCACGTAAAAGTGATGTTGCTATCAATGATTTACACAAGCAGTTAAGCAGAATATGGTATATGTCTCTGGAGTGTTGGGTTTGTACTCTCTGGTTGAAGTCTGCGTCACAAGGTGCCGTTGCCAGCGTTGCTGGTGCCGTACACCACTGCGGTAAGCTGGTATTTCGTGAAGGTTAATGCGTTTACGGTTAATACGTTTACGCTAAAGCTCCGTAATTTGGGTCCAGCATGCACTTACTTGACAAGGTCCGCCCTTCGGTCGCACATAATTGCGGTTAATTATTAGCGGAATCCTGGTGAACCTTTCCCGCGCCTCGCCTCAAAATCTCATCTTTAATGCGTTTGCTGAGGAGTGAAAAACTTTACACTTCACAATAACGCTATATTTCGCCTCCTTGTCTCCCCTCATCCTGTTTTTTTTAATTATATTTCTCTGTTTCTTTATAGCGACAAACGTAACTGCGCCGTCCGCCGCTGCGGCAAATGCGTCTGCGGTTCCAGCGTCGAAGGCCGGTAAGGAATGGAGTCCTTCTCTTTACTTGTATACGTTTTATAATAACAGAAGTTTCCTGTGAGAACGTTCCTGAAGGAATCAACCTGGTCACAGAAGTGTGGACCACGACCACTTCGTATGTACATCTGCTCCACGAGCAGTCTGCGGGACATATTGACCGAGATATTTTGACTGTCACACCCGCGGTTAGAGCAAGCGCATTTATAATCTCAACCCCGGTCACCCCCTGCTTGCGCGGACTGCGCAGGGACTGCGGATTTGATGACGGGACAGCCGATGGCGAACGAACACTGGAAGCAAGTATGCTAGAAGAACAGGCTGAGCACTTTCGCGGTCGCTCGTTCCGCGCCTGTTACCGCTGTCCTCGGCAAAAAATTACTGCCTCCTACCAGCGCTGAAAATCGTGCTCTATAAGCAGATACAAAACTGGAGAAAGGAGTTAAAAATCCGGAAGTCACGTGAAAGAACAAAGCACAGGGTCCAAAGTGTAGTTTCCAAGACACCGGTACTCTTATTTACGACTTTATTCAGCCATTAATCAAGGACGTGTCTAAGAAAAGAATTTTTGAAAAAAAAATAAAACGCAATTAGTCTTCCTTTTATCACGCAAACTCCACCGTATCAAGGACAACTTCAGGAGCACAGCGACTACGTCACTTCACACCACCCTTCTTTGTTCAATGGTTTAGCGATTTTTCGTTTTTTAAGCGCATTGGACATTCTTGCCATCATTTTCCAATGTCATGAAAATAACTAACTCACCAAACCAGTAGAGCCAATGCGCGTGCACACAAGAAAGGTGCAAGAATCACACTGCACATGACTCCAAGAAATGATGCGCGCAAGCTCCACCGCTAAGCCTTTCCTTCAACTATACATGACCACAGAAGCCGTGTTGCAGCTGACACTGTGAGTATGCGAGCCACACACAATTGATGAGCGGCTACATGTGAAGAGTGGTGTGACAAACTGAGCGAAATAAAGAGAGAGCGACAACCGTGTTATTGCCGAATATTCTAATGTATTATTCCATATACAGCACTGATGCAGCACTCAGCCTAGCAATACATGTCTACATGGTCGAGCACCGAATTGCTTGTTTTCGAATATTTTGTTCCGATAGGTGGTTACTGCTGTTTAGGTAACACCGCAATACAGGAACATGTTTAATGGGTACACGAGAATGCCCAGTTCACCAGCTTTCCGTAAATCAGCCCTTTCATTTCAGGTCTAAAATGTGACTGTGACGTCCATTTCTAACTTCGAACGTCGACTTTCAAAGGAAAGCGTTTGCTTGTGTGGCCCGAGGTTTAGTCAGTGAAACCTTCTTTTTTCTTTAACTTCAACGTGATCTTCCCTGTTTGTCTTCTCGTTACAGGCGTTGACGCCGCAGCGTGCAGCCCCAAAGGTACTCTTCTTGAAAGTTCCTCAAGCAGGGCGTAATTAATAATTCACCTCCATAGTCTCTAATTGTACGCATGCGATTGTAGGGATATTTGCGCACGACCACCCACTTTCCTGAATCCAACTGGCTATTTGATCTCGAAGCTGTACGGACATAAGAAAGAACCTAAACCTAAACCTCTTACAGACATTCACAACAAAAGTACAAACATTCGTAAATTGGCTCATAATGATTGATAGCGCCTAAATTCTTGTTATGCATCTTGTACGTATTCAGCATACTTGACATTTGTACCTTTTGTGGCTCAACAAAACTGGAATTGCATTCGCCTAATGCCCAGTCCGGCATCGCAGAGATGCTACAAGGCCTGCGCGCTTTGAGCCATGATGTCACGCAGAAAGGTGGCGATGCCGGCAATGCATAGAACCCCCGATTACATTTTTTAATCATACTAACCAAGCATCACAGCAAGCCGGCATTCTGTTATTTAGCAGCTATCGCCCAGCCGCTTCGCCCACCTGGAACCGTACTCGCATAAAACTCTTACGCTAGAATTATTCTTAAAAGCAAATGCCAGCCAATCCTGATGCTGGACATAGTATTAGCAAAGGCAGCCGGCCAATGACAACTCACACTACGAAAGAAGCGCTTTGCGAATTCCGCCACCTGGGGCGCCATATCCCGAAGCTATTCCAAACTGTTTCAATGTCATTTCTCCAATCAGCGCTCCCCGATTGCTCAAACATCTTTCGGGCCACCTTCGCTTCGCCTGTCACGCAACGTCATCAAACCGTCAAAACTCACCATCTGATATGACGCGTGCACACGGATTATGCATGATTAGACAAAACAAAAGAAAAATAATTATCTTTGTCGACATAACCCTCCGCTAGTGGTTAGAAGTTTTCGGGGCTGCGCCCACTTCGCCAATCTGTCACGCGACGTCACGAAACCTTGAAAGCTCGGCATGTCAGAGTGACGTGTACGCATTAAAGACGCATTAATATTCCGAACAAAACTGAATTTGTTTCGAAATAGCCGGAAACTGCCCCGTTCCGAAAGGAATAGAAGGTGTCTGCCTACAGATCCCTCTGGCACGGCTGCTCGGAGCTGCTGGTGAGAACGAATTAATTTGCGTGTAATAACAATTTTTGCCTGGCAGTGTAGCGAGGTAGAGCACTTTCGGCACATGCAAGTAGCGAGTGCCTGAGCGATCAGCGAGCAGCGATCTTCTATTCATCTCGGAAGGGGGACAGTCTCTGGCTATTCAGAAAAAAATGCAGTTTTGTTCGGCATATTAATGGCTGTTTACCGCGTACACGTCAGTTTGGCGCAGTGAGGTTTCGCGGTTTTGTGACGTCGCGTGACAGACAGGCGAATTGGGCGCAGCTCGAAATCTTCTGACCAATAGCAGAGGACTAATGACGAAAAGCCGTCGAATCAGTAATTATTTTTCTTTTGTTCGGTTTAATCATGCATAATCAGTGTGTACGGGTTATATCGGATGGGGAGCTATCACGGTTTTCGTGACGTCACGTGACAGACAGGCGAAGTTGGGGGCGGCCCGAAAATTTTTTGAGCAATCGTGGAGGGCTGGTTGCAGATCTGGAATAGAAAAGTTTGGGAAAGCTTTACGTTATAGCGCCCTGGTTTCGCCATGTCGTGTGGCATATGTGTACGGGCCTGAGCGAGAGTCATGCCCTGTTTGTTTTTGTTTAGTGGCTTATAACGGAAGCAGTAACAAGTGCTCGCAAATCACTCTCGTGAAGTCTCGGGTAAGCGACACTTCACGAGAGGGATTTGCGAGGTCGACTGCGCCAAGGTCTGCGCCGAGACCGACTCGAGACTGCGCCGAGATCGACTCGAGTACTTCAGGAGAACGGCTTTCAAGTAGCAACTAAGTATTCGTACGCGCCCACGCGAAAGCACCCTGGTGTTGCTGTCATCTCTTGTTCTGCTGAGCGTTCGGTCCGAGCACGTCCCGTAGACTGTTTCACCAACAGCATTTTTATAGTTACAAAACATGTTTACATTTGGGTTGATAAGCTTAGCAAGCGTCGTTTGGATATTTCTCTTCGTAAAGATGAATGACCAAATGAACTTGACATTTTATGCCGTGTTGCTAACCAAGTGAGAAGTGTCGCACATGTGCAAATGAGCAACCATATTTGGCCAAGCGCCAATTCGACAGCTGAGCGTGTGAACGTTGTGACATCGGCGGGAGCATGGCATGTCTTCTCTGAAGTCGTTATAGATGAAACAGCCTTGTACAAATATGTTTTCGTGCTGTTTAATCTGTTAGTTCCTGTATGTGCTCGTTTTTTAGACTAATTTCGTTTGTTCGCCAAGTCGCATGTCGTAGGCGGAAGAAATACTCCGAATCATTCCAGGTGTTCCTCTTTCTTGGAACTGCAGGTCATACGAGCCAAGTCAAGAGGCCTTATCGACGAACACAAGCGAATGTCCCGAATTGTCCAAGTCGTTAGATGTATTGTAGAATCACACGGGCGAAAGTTGAAAGCTGGAGTGTGCTTTCTCCTAACTCTACCTCAGGTGGCATGCGAACCAAAAGTAAAAATAAATGTAATAAACGCTTAAAATGAGAGCATGCGTTTAGATACATTTTAGAAACACGCGCGTGGCATTTGAAAGTAACGGCAAATTAGACCCCTTCAGGGTGACAGAGGCACGTGGATTCTGAACTGTGGCAGCTCCGTGATAGAGCGTCGTCACGCCTAGACTATTTTCCCTTACAACAGCGCATACCTTGCCTATACTCCAGCGTCGGATGTGGCGGCGGCCTTGGGCAGCCTCATTGTTCCTATACACACTTCCTCGAAAGCATCTTAACCCGCTGCTTAACGAGAAGCCTTTTGAATTTGGTGCGAGTTGACTGGGAAATGAGGCAAGTAAACGCAGATGGAGGGTGTGCCCTATTGCTTTCGGTATGACACCTAAAGATATAAAGGGTCATCCATGCTGATACACTTAAACCACTGCGCACTTTGAGTCTGGCTCAAAATACAATGCATTTATAGGGTGATGGGACTAGCACATCTCCTAAGGCAGGCCTCGTAACTGTATCCCTCTAGGCACTCTCGACCACGGAATGACTAAGCACAATACGGACAGCGTCAGAGAATATAGAGGCACCTATCTCACTCGCTTAAATGTAACTAACGGCTGCTATCGAGTGTTATGCACTACGGTCTCTAGTGTTGAAAGAGCTTTCGGCCAAAACTCATTTCGCCCTGACAACTACACATGAGCGCTAAAACGTCTGTGTTTTTACATTGCAGAGTGATATAATGCAATCCGCAACGATAGCATGGACGTACCTGCATGTTTAACAAGTCGGAAGGGACACGGACGTAGACTCGAGCGCTAACTCGCTGACTTGCGAGTTAGCGCTTGCCTTGTGTCTACTTTCCTTTAGAGGTTCGCGATTTTTCGGAACTTTCAAATAGCGAATGAAATATCGTCCTACTCAATTCAGCCCACGACTCGAATAGTCACAACTCGAAAAACCGAATACTTTCCGAATACTTTTCCACTGTGCACGATCGAGCATTAAATTGAATAAAAATTTTGATTAATAAATTCTATACCATCCACAGTGGCCATGAAATTCTAGAGAATGTCGCCTCGCTCAGACAGCCAGACTTTGATAAACACAATCACTCGGTATAAAATGTTGTTTAGACACGGCATTGGGCAGTCGGTATTGCTTGGTATTGCTCGGTATTTTAATATGGAGCACTTGTGTTCTTTTATCGGTTTAGATCAGAATACCTTTCATCGTGACATACTTCATGCAATGCTGGTGCCATCTGCCCTGGATCATCCGAACTAAAGAAAAACTTTTTTTTTCATTCAGTCATCGCCGCAGACGACAGGCATGTGCTGGTTTGGTCGAGAAAGTATACACATATATTAATTGGCTCAGAAGGTTACCTTTGCGAATTTTGTATGATAATGCACGACCGCGTATGCTACAAAGAACCCTGAGTTTGTGAAAAATCTGCTTTATTGTTCCCGATGCTCCCTTTATGTTTTTTATGAAGAACGTAGTGTAGCCAACCGGGCACGTCCTTGGTTAACCTCGCTATCTTTCCCTCTTCGTTTCTCTCCCTCTCTCTCTCTTTATGAAGGACGATTTTAATGTGCAATGTACTGAGAGAACTTTCCATTCTTGCAAATACCGCAATGCCAGATTGTTGGTATACGTTATTCCCATACTATTGGAAAAAAATATTCGATACTCGATGTGATTCCATTCGATTCACGTCTAGAACTATTCGATTCGTGTTCGACTCGATCTCAATAACTGCTATTCGTACACCCGTACTTTCCTGTCCCACACAAGGTGTGCGCTTTCTTTAAACATGCAAGTATGAACACACTATTCGAACAACACGTCGTATTAATAGTGATGACGTTTCGCCATAGAGCTGGGACGTCAGAACTAGCGCGACGTTGAAGTCATCTACATCACGATGTAAGGCGGAGTCACGTACACTGCGAACGTACGCGTCTTGTCAGTGATTCCCGTTTTACTTCGTAAAGGAGAGTAAACCCGTATAACATTCCCGAAAACATTTTGTTGTTGCCAAATGTTTTACTTTCCGGCTGCCTTTAGCGCTCATATATGCGCTTGACACGCGTACATTCAGACGCACGGTTCTATATTGATAGCTTTCACGTGACGTCACTCACCCACATTATCACCGTGTCGGGGCACCAACATGGCGACTTCGAGCACTTCAGTCCAATCCATCTTATTGAAAGCTTTCACGTGACGTTACGGACCCAGCTTATCATCGTGTCGGTGCACCAACATGGCGGCTACAATGACGTCATGCAAGCCATCTGTGCAGTTTCTTTTTTTTTAGCTGCACAATATTTTTAAATATTGCCTGTGGCAGTTCGCACAATTTTAACCCTTGATCTAAATTACTCGGTAAGCCCGCCATTACTTGTACGACAAATCAGAATGATTACTTAAATAATTAACATAATTTCCTAATTATCATTTTCATTAATTACTCTACGGCACATATTACAATCAACGAATTGTAGCCAGGAAGTTCGCAAGGCATATCCATTTACAATGAATTCTCAGGACTTCATCGGTTTCTAGATAATTTTCAAAGTGTCCGACGAGATGCATTAGTGTTCCAGTTACTTTTGTGCTTCAATGCATAAAACAGCGTTTTCTTTAAAAGGAAAGTGGAACAACAGTGCACTTTTACCACAACTTTGACAGCGCATATCTCGAAACCGGTGCCATCCTGAGGATTCGTTCTAAGTCGATATGCCTTGTAAGCTCACTAGCTACAATTCCTAGATCATCATAAAAAGCCAACAAACATTGACACCAAGTACAACATAGGGGAAATTACTTGTACTTACTACTTGAAATAAAGAAATGATAAATTAATGGAAATAAAAACGGATGACAAAACAACTGTCCGCAGGTGGGGAAAGAACCCACGTCTTCGCATGCTCTCACCATTGAGCTACCACGGAGCCGTTTTCCCATCCACTTTCTGGGGTATTTATGTTTTTACAACAAGAATTAACTCTGGGAGTGTTATCCAGCGCCACCACTCACAAACCTAGGGGCGGATATGGAACACATCCTTTCTGCCGCAGGCGTCATGAGCACGTGATCTTTTTGGGTGATGGCAACTGGTCAATAAACCCACATATGCTAACTGAAGCATCAATGCTGCCGGATTCGAGCCCTCGTAAGTAATCAACGAGAAGAAAGGGAACCGAGGGGCCCGATTTTTATTATTATATCATAAGAAGTCAACAAACATTCACACCAAGTGTGCCGTAATCCAATTCAACTACAAGGTTGTTTTATGTAATTATGTCAAATATATTATTAAGCATTTTGATTTCTCGTACAAGTAATGCTCGCCTCATCTAGTACTTCAAATCAAGGGTTAGAATTGTTCTATTTGTCATAGGCAAATAGTCCTCGTCACAAAATTCACCAGAATTGCGCCTGAATATTTAAATATTTGGTGCAGCTAAAGAAAAGAACACCCTATATATGAAAGTTCTCTGCCAGTCAACGCTACGCTGATTGATTCAAAGGGCTTAGCACGCACTTATAAGTTTTCAGTCATCTGTGCTGACGTTGTTTAATGATTCTACACTCCATACTCTCCCCCCCCCCCTTCTTTTTTTCACTTTTTTTTTCATTTTTTCAGGGCTGGTTCCAGCTGCAGGAGCGGCCGCGAATGGTACGGCGGCGCATTCAGCAGGTGAACGAGTTCCGTGCTGACGTACTATTCGCGCTCAACATGAGCTGAAACACGCGAGCCGTGGCCGCAGCTACGCCCTCGAGACAAAAATGGAGAGGGCTTCGCCATTCCAGACATGCGCATACCCCCGTGCTGCATCTGCGGTGCGATAATACAGAGGCGCGCAGAGCAGCCCGTAAGTCGTTAGCCCTTAGCGCAGCGTGCTTCGTCATGGCGCACGCTGTCCTTGCTTCGTAACTATTTTTCTTCTTTAGATCACAGTTCTTAAGCCCAGACCACACGTACGCTTGCGGACGCGCGCAAGCTCGCGTCTTCGCGCCTTGCGGTTGCCGCGCCTAGCGAGGAATGGCGGTTTGCATCCACAAATACGCGCGACAGCGGGCGCTCACTGGCCTCACTTGTTGACACCTTGACAGACGCCACTTCGTACTTTGTCATCGACAGTGTTTCAAAATTCTTCGATATCCATAAACGTAATTGTTATATTTTTAGAGCTGTTAGATCAACACAAAAAGTGAAGAAGAAGCACTTTCTTGCATCGTATAAATCTGCTTAACTGAGAGTTGAATGTACCGCGCCGTCGCTGCGTAGCCAGGCGCGCCGACACGAGGCAGCCCAAGCGCGCAATATCATAGAGGAGCTGATCACGGAGATCGCGCCGCGTTTAGACGCGTACGAGCCGTGCCGCACCGTATGCGCATGCGTGGGCGAGCAGACGCGAGCTTGCGCGCGTCCGCAAGCGTACGTGTGGTCTGGGCTTTAGACGTCTGTTCCTGCGCTCAGCGTCGGCGTACCTCGGCGTCGTACCTCGTAACCGAGGGAACGAGCACAGCGAAAGATGAAAACGAACGTGGAGCGTGGCGGGAGATGAAAGAAGAAAGCATGAGGAGGAAATCGGAGGAGGAGCGGAGGGAAGGCGGCCTGCGCATGCGCTGAGTTGCCGACGGCTACGGCATGCGCCGCCGCGTGGGCGTCTCATCTGCGCTTCCAAGGGAGGGAGGGGGGCAGGGGGCGTGAGGTGGGGAGGGCTACGGTCGTCCGCGGTGTCAGCTGCTGAGGTCAGTCAGCGGTACCGGCATGTGTGACGGGATCACTGCTCCTGCAAGGAGCGATTGCGAGCGGGTACGAGTAGGGCTCGATGTGACGCTTCCTTGGGTGTTGTCGCCGCTGACACTGGTGACACGATTTCCCAGTGACGAAGGGCCGCTCTCATCGTTGGCGGAACGAAAGCGTGAGAAGAGAAGGGTAGTGCCGCGCAAGACGGGCTGTGCGGGGACGATGGCTACGAGATGGCGCCAGAGTAGCGCGCGGCGTCTGTATGGAAACAAAGCGCTGCATTAGCGGAGACGGCTGCTGTGAATCGCGCCCACGCGTCACCCACGCGCTGCCTCTCGCTATCTCCCGATTGGCGAGGCAGTCGGGTCACACTTCGCTCCGTTTGTAATGTCCCGCACAAGGCAGATTGTGCGCGCCAGCTACGCTACTCACAGCGTTCGCTTCCTAATAAAAACCGTGTACCTATATAATCGTAATACAATATGTTGACACGCGAAACGAAAACACGTGTAGAGCTGCACTCAAATTTCGCATTAGGGAGTATCGTAATCACCGGCGAAATTTTTTTCTTGTTTTTATTTTGGTCCGTGGTGGAGCGGTAGCTGCTCGGTGGGCCCATGTATTATCGGTCACCAAAGAACGCAAACGACGGAAAGCAGGGGGTATGCGCATTGCTCAGATGGCGACACCCTATCCACTTTTTCCCTGGAGAGCGTCGCTGCAGCCACGGCTCGCGTGTTGCAGCTCATATTGAGCACGTTGGTACACGTGACCAGGCAGGTGATAAGGAGCACCGCCACCTTTATAGTAGATAGCGAGTGTGCCGCACTTTTGGGGCCGCAGTAACACACACTCATAAAGATTGTCGTTTTCATTCACATGCACGCACGATATGCAAAATCAGGAATTCGATATTCTGCGGTTGTCGGGTGCCACATGTTAAATTATACTACCAGCCATCGGTCGACTTGCCTAATACCACTACTCACAACGCAGAGGCTATGACAAAACGAGAAAAGCACGAAAGAGGGCGGCACAGAAAGACACACACGGCTCTGAGCTTCCAACAATCTTTATTGATCATGCCAAGACTATATATGGGGTGTTATATATATATATATATATATATATATATGTATATATACACGATACGGAATTCTTAAAATTTACCTGTGGCAGATAGCTGAATTGTAGTCCCTGTGCCCTATTTCCCAAAGCGGCGGACATTACTAGCACGAGAAATCGTAGTGTATAATCAAGTAATTAATCTACATTCAGTAATTAACTTTCTCATTATTTACTTTAGGGCACATATTGCTATTAAATAATTGCAGCCGGTCAATTTCAAGGCATCTCCACTTGGAACGAATTTTAAGGATCGCCATGGTATCGAGATATTCGCCGCTATACTTGCGGTAAAAATGCACTATTGTTCCACTTAATTTGCAAACAAAGCGCCGTTTTGTGCATTCAAGCCCAAACGTAACTCGAACACTCATATATTTCGTCACACACTTTCGGAGTGAATATCTCGATAGTTGTGTCGCCCTGAAAATTGTTTCCAAGTGGATACGGCTTGCGAACGCACCGGTTGTAATTCGTAAATTGCAATATGCGCCATAGAATAATTAATTAAAACGTTTAGCGATTTTTTATTAATTATTCGATTATGCGTTTCGATTTCTCGTGCAAGTAGTGTCCGCCTCTTTGAGTAAACCAGTTGAATAACTACAATTAAACAATCTGCCACCGATGATGTTCAAAAATTCCATGTATTAAAAAAAAGAAACACCCCGTATACAGAGGCAGGCGCAAACAGACAAGAGTGACTCATTTATCAGACGCTTTTGTTTTTGAAATGCAGCCAACTGATTCAGTATCAGCGAATAAGATGTACAATGCTTGGCGCCGCTCTGATAGAAAGGTACAGGAACCTTATACAGGTGTATATGCCTTAGACTCAAAGGCCTTATTCCGGAACGTGTTAGCGGAGTATGAACGTATGTCTTAATAGTTTTCCGGATGTTCTGCACACAGTCTATAAACGGTGACTGCCACCAAACTCGGTCACGCTGCCGGCGTCATTCTCCGGTACCCTTAATGACACCAGTGGCACGTCTTTGTTTCTCTGCATAATTACCTACACATGGTCGTTCTGCGCGTATACTTACTTTCATGCAGCAGTCTAGATACGTTGTTGCTGCCCATCGCGCTTGTTTTTAAGCATTTATCACGCTTATTTTTGTACCCCTAGGGATATGTTTTACCCCATTTAAAATCTGGCTGCTCATTGCAATCCCTGCCTATGTGCTTTAGGCCATTGGAAGAGATTTACGAGTGCTCTGTTCATAACGCAGTTGATCACACTTTTTTTCATTTATTTCAGCAGTAAATGGCACGGCATCAGGTATGGTATTACTAGTTATCTTTAACTCATATGCTGGTGCTAACTTGAAAATTGAGGATATTTGGAGCCTGTCGAAATAATTGTTCTCTTCCTTGCTTACTGGGATCATTGTTGCTGAGGGAATCTCTTTTCTGCAGTATTTCTTTGTACAGTATCGCACATAAGGCGACGTGTCAGTTGGGCGTTATGCAGGTGACTTCAACGATCTTGTCCACGCTCTCGGCGAGAATTATATTTCAGCGATAAATTTATCATCTTCTTGCGTGTCAAAATCATTTGCCGGTGCGGTATTGTCTAAAGTATTTTACAGTGCTAACTGTTATTGATCAGGTGATGATATCGATGTTGTATGTCCGCGACAGAAATGCCGCAGGCTTTTTCAACGTTTGTGCCCAAAGTTACATTCTACCCCAGTGCCACGCCAACTGCCACGTGTACATTGAATGAAGTTGCACAGGTGTTTCATTTCGCATTACGAACATTACAATGAATACGTCTCGCACCATGTTCCCTAGTGAACACGCGCCACGCTGCAAATGTGCATGGTTCATTCTGCGCTCGCTAGATGGCCACGTGGAGCTTTGCACCCCAATGCTCCGAGATTTCACTCCGGATATCATGCGGCAGACACTAGTAAAAAAATAAAGGGAAGCGGTGAGCAGGATCTTATAACCATCGCTAACAGCGTGACGCCGAGATAATTATTAGTCCAGTGATGTAGAAGCCCTTTCGTCGTTCTATGGATCCACATCAGCTGTTGTGCTGTTCGTACGTTTAAACGCTGGACGGCTGGCTGACTTTGCTCGCTCCAACGCTATGCGGAGTGACAACTTTCACTACCACTAATACCTACCTTGTTAACGAAGAAAGGTAACAAATTAAGGCTGCAACTACTCAACCATAACTCTGCTCGTCATAAGAAGTTCGTCATACAGACTATTCACGTTTGGGGGGCAACATTTTTTTCTCAGAGATAAAACGTACCGAATCACTGTTACAAGTTTTACTTCCTCAACAATAACTGATAGTTACGCTGTTACGGCAGATCATGCTGATATAGCAGCCACGGCCACTGTTTCTTGAGGTAGCCAGCCGAGGGTAGCAGTCCCGAGAGCGGCATGCTGACGCCACTACTCAGATAAGACGCACTAGCGTGTTCTAATCTCGAGATGCGTGGCACCCGTGCTAACGCGGCCGCCGTATTCGTCGATGGCAATGAAGGGCGTGGTCGTACAGCCACAGCGTAAAAATAATAATAGTCGTTATCTTAGAATCGTCACCTTCAATTTTATAATTTGTCAACGAAAAAACAATAAAGGCGCTTGAGAAAGTGTTTATTTCCCTTTCATTACCCACATGTTATAGAGCTTTAGCAGAAGCTGGCTCTCGGATCGACATAGCCAGGCATTTCTCATTTCATACTGAATATGTAGACCGCTTCGTTGAACACTTTTTCGAGTGCTGGAAGAAGTCAGAACGCCATATAGAAAAATTGGTGCTGCTCGCCATGTGCATCTCCAACCGACGAGGGGGACTCAAAGAAGAAAGCTTTCTCCGCCTCGTGCAGTCCTTTGTCATATGCCACATCACCTACGTTGCTGCGTACCTCAACTGGTACCGGGCTGAGCAAAACAAGCTCGACACCCTCATACGAGGGGTCTACAAGCAAGCACTTGGCCTCCCGCATTACACCAGTACTGAACTCTTCAACCAACTAGGAGTTCACAACACCCTTGCCGAACTCATGGAAGCACAACAATGCTCTCAGCTTGAACGGCTCAGCCTTACTGAAACGGGACGCTTTATTCTATCTACGCTTGGCTTTACTTACCATCAGCAACAGGGACCTAAACAATCGATCCCGACTTACATCCGTAGCTGGATCCACACAGACCCTATTCCTAGAAATATGCACCCTGAATATAACAGGGCCCAGCGCCAAGCTCGGGCCGGAGCAATCATAAAAGCCCTTGCTCGTGTACCTGGCGTTACATTTGTTGATGCAGCCCAAGATTCCCATGGCACACGATATGTGGCCGTCGCCACACGCGATAGAGTCCTACACCACGCCTCCAGCGTCACTACCCCCACTGCCGAAACGGCTGAAGAAGTGGCCATCGCCCTGGCCACTCTAGATCCCACCTGTCACACCATCGTGTGTGACTCTCGCTCAGCCGTCACTAACTTCAGCAAAGGCCGTATTTCTCCTCAAGCTCTTCGTATCCTCCGCCAGGCACCACACTCTAAAGAAAGCATGATCTCCCTGACATGGATCCCGGCCCACGCGGGCACTGTCCACCCACACCTCCCCAACCTCAACGAGGTCACCCACTCCATTGCGCGAGGACTAGTCAACCGCGCCGGGGACACTGGAGACGGGTTGGACACCACGAACAATCTGACTGCTTACAACGATCTCGTTAAGGCATTTTACCTTAGTCGCCGAACCTTCCCCCCACCTCACCCCAAGTTCAGCCGGGCGCAGGCTACCACCCTGCGTCTGCTACAAACAAATACGTTATATTCCCTGAAGTTTACAGTACCCCCAACTGCCGGTGCTGTGGCCCTCACCCGGCTACGCTTCCGCATATGCTGTGGGAGTGCCCAGCGCAGTACACACACATTAACACCACGACCCTCTCGTCGAGGTTGCGTGAGGCTCTGCGGAGCTCCGCCCTCGACGACCAAACCTGGGCGACCCAGCACGCCCGTGAGGCGGCGGCGAGGCAAGCCCTCGACGTCCCCTCATGGGAGGTTTAGGCCCGGCCATCTTAAAGTGCTGGTTCCGCAATAAAAGTTTATTCCTCCTCCTCGCCATGTGCAATCAACGGGCCGACTAATCAACGACACCGCGGAAGAGCAGAACACCAGTGGCAGACACTCAACTAATGAATGGACATTATCTGTATTCAAAAACAAGGTCGGTAGTAGTCGAAACCACTCGGCAGCCGTTATCACAGGTAGCTCTTGGTGGGGAAAAATTCCTGCCAACAAAATTGCTACTTTCCATGACTATGCTTTAAAACATGCAATTCGAATAGTTGCTATCGACGCTTTCAGCAGGCGCGCTGTTCGAAAGCTTTTCAAACCAGGACACCATAGCTTTCTATAACGACTTCAAAATTCTACGTCATTCAATACTTCCATGCAGATCCTTCTACCGATTCGAAATATGGCGATTTTTGCACACTCACAAGTTTGATCTCCGCAAGCGCTTGTCAATAACTTGGCCGCAAGAAATTAAAAAAAAATACATAGGAAGGAGGCTACATATACGCTTACATATGAAGCTACATATAATCCATACGAGGTTAGTCTTCTTTAAATTAAATGTATATACAAAGATATTGGCTACTCCTCTGCTCATATACGTGTGATAGATGCAGCCTCACAATTGCAGAGGTTAAAATTCAATTTCTCGGCCTGCGTAATAGACATTCGCTGAAAACGAGTCCTCAGTGCCTTTTACCAACTCGCGGCCACTAGATGCACTGGATGTTCACACTCAAACTTGCTACGGCTGTTACAAATATGAAGTAGTGTCCACAATCCCAGCGTGACCACGGCTTAACAGTACTGCCTCTGAATTAACGTTAAAACGTTTGTTTTGTCTTTTTTAATTTTCCAGCGGCGCCAAAGGCTGCTGCGGGTGAGTATTGCTTATCCTCAAGCCAGCTGTCATATTCGGATATATATATTCTTTTTCCGTAGACAGCACATCGTTATCTGAACGTATATGTTATTATTGTAAGATTTTTTTTTCTTTCTCGTTTCCTTTTTATCAAATCATAAAGCCGCTGTCGGCGCACTTTCCTCTGATAAGGTAGTTTTATCGTTTCCCTCACTTTAGAGAGCAATTCCGTTCGTTAGCGCCTTATTCATAATGAATTTCTTTCCTGCACTAAATACAACAACGACACTGCTGGCAAATTCTTTTGCGACTTTAGCTGTTCGCCTTACATTTACCTCAATTTCCTAGAATCTTCCTGTGCCTCTCACTGGAGCACGTGCTCATTCGTATAGAGTACAGGTACGTTGTAAACGAACTCTATAGAGACGAACGAGTACTCAGCAAAGTCGAGTTAAATATAACATAACCACTTACACCTGATGAAAAGAGCTTTCCGTGCAATAACAAGGGTGTGGAATCGAGATAATGCCAAGAAGGCCTAACTAACTGAAGTAATCGACGTTGGTTTAAAACTCCGTCGTCTTCTAGTGAGCGGAGTCCGAACTACAAGTCAATATAGACAACAATGGCTAAAAATCCACGATTTGCAAAGAAAGATTAAATAAAGAAATAATAAATATTAGTGCGATTATAAGACCAACCAAAAAGACAAAAATTGTGAACTCGTGGTGACTTCATGTGACCTTGCGTATAACCGCTGAAATAACACGTGACACACTGGCTACTTCGGCCGTAATGGCGGGTCCCTCTCGGTTCGTCACCGGCGGGTGTGGAATGGATAAGCAGTACCAGGGTACGGTGCGGTCTATCAAAGGAGACACGGATGAGTGTGGAGCACGGGTCATTTTTCGCTGTGACAAATGTACAATCGCATGTCTTTGCAGCAGGTGACTTATGGTTGGTGGCACTGAGCACTTTTCTGCACACACGTACTGTGAATTGACTAATATTCATTCGATGAACTTCAGAACACTCCAATGTACGGCTCAACTCCGCCGGAGTGCCAGCAGAATGGGAGCCGCACATTGGAGTGTTCCCTTTAACAGTGAACCGCACTGTACATTTGACTCATGCGTGCATCCTCACAGTTTCACTGCTACACAGAGCTGTTGCAAATAAACTGAAAGTTGGCGCGGAAGCAATTGTGTAGAAAATATGTTTTTGTTGTTTTACCTGCCGGCGCTAACGGTGCTTTGCGCTGAAAACCTGTAAGTGTTCAGCGATTCAATCGCATTACTCGGACCACGTGGCTGCCGGCACTTCTTGCGCCACCGGTGGGCGCTGGGGCCGTTGAGCTGCTGCATTTTTCTATCACGGGAAAGCAAGAGCCCTTTGTAATCCATTGCGACTGCATTGCGTCCCCCAGCGGTCACGCAGTCCTCACAGATGGTGCAAAAAGTGCCCGCCGCCATGCGGTCCGAGTATATCGTGTTTCACTCGCTGAGCACTGTACATTCACAGTGGCGTATCTTCTCCAAATTGGCAGTATATTGTTAAACATACGTTCATATCAAATCCTGCTGAAGTAATTGCGAATGGAGAGTAAAAATGAGTACGGTTTTTTTCGTTCTTTCTTTCTAAGGCCGTGCAAGTATCTGTAATCTATGCACAGCGCGTTCTGCTTTAGAAGTGTCCGCGCCGCCATAAATAGTACGTATAACCTTTGAAAGGCAACGCCAGTAAGTACTGTGAGCAAGTCACGTAACGATAATGATCAATTTCTCGTAGATTCTTGCCGCAACGTTCCACGAAGACCACTGAAATAAAAGCGTGTAACCATTTCATCCCTAGGTAAAATGTTATAAGCGCTACGAAATGCTTGGCAGTAACGTAATGCAACATATTAGCAACGTAATGAAAATTGCCTGCAAGTGCTTCTATACTACTTACCTTGAATAAGCTAAACAGCTTTCGTTTGGTCATTTGGTGCGCAAAAAAGGACTTTATTGTAAGTTTTCTCCGTGCTTCCTCTTTTATCTTGTTCGTCCGTGCTGCGTGACTCCTTTTTTGAACGACCTAACTTTTGTGCCGCTTTGTTATATGTTGCAGCGAATGTCACGGGAGCTCCCAAGGCTTGAGCGAGGTATGCCCGCCGTTGAATGAGCAGCTGAGATTATATTTATAAAAAAAATAAAGTGGGTGTTAACAATCTTCTTAAACGCCCCTTATTACCTTGTTCATTCGTTAGTTAACCTGCTTTCATTCCTACTTTAACACAGAAAACATGGAAAAATCTAAATGCTAACAACTTCCTGAGGACTTATCCACAGTTTCGAGAGTCACAACGTCAAGGTAACACTTCGCCACAAGGATACACCACTTAACACTGCAAATTAATACCGTATAAGCGCGCAAGTAGGAGCATATGTTATACATGATGGATTCTCTACTGATGAGCCAGGACAACTTTCTACGGCTAAGTACAATATTCCAGGCGCGACTCCCGGCAGCAGCGTATGAGGCTGAGCTGCAGAAACGCCTGTGCGTTGACATTTCGGCGCACGGAAAAGAGCCTAGGTGTTGAAAATCAAACTGTATCACTCTGCCATAGCGTTTCTCATCACCATCGATGGTGCCGGTAAATCTGACGCATCACTCCAGTCAGTTCTACGCTGGCATATTGAAATCCAGGTGCGTGTTAAAGAATCCCAGGTGGCCGAAGATAATCCAGAGCCCTCCCCTATCGGTGTCTCTCATAGCCCCACAGTTGCTTTTAGGCGTTAAACCGCATGATGGAACAATCCAGCTAAACAGCTTTGTCACTGGTGGCTCACCTTAGCCAAAAATGGTTGACCCCTCAAGCATCGCTTAAGATGGCACTTCTCGTGAGGGAGAATAGCCTTCATGCAGAGGCGCTCTCAAGATCAACACGTTTGCCAGCTTTCCTTCTTACTATTGTCCAAGAACATTCACGCGGAAGAAAGGGAGGAAGCGGAAGGACTTCGACTAATAGTATATTTAGGTGGCGGAAGCTTGTGTGCAAAGCGGAAAACAAGGAAAACAACGCCGCGCGGCTACAGCCAGCGTTTTAAAACCGAATGTCACCAGAGTTTACCACGCGAGCACAGAATGGTCAACGCTGTAAACACCACGCACTGTGCTTGTAGTGTGCTACGTCGCTCGAAAACCTTCGGCCGCCCACTTATAATACAGACTCCTGGCAACTGGAGGAAGAATAAATTTTAAAAAATACCTTCCAAAATTATTTCAAGTCGGAGGGATAGGCGCAGCTACAGAAATTAACAAAGCCATCAATAAATCAATCACAATTTTATTACCAACATGATAGTTAGAGGACACACACGGCGAAAACAGACAAATGCACCTTGATGATGTCTGAGGTCCCGTACACAAGGCAAAACAACAAACACGAATTTTGTGTAAAATTGTGTGGCAATTTTATGCTAATCGTCGCGAAACTCTTGCTGTTGATGCGCAAAATAGTCATGCTCGCGCTTAAAAAGTTAGTTTGCGCTGCATAGCAATTTACCTTACAAGTTTGCTAGACTCACTGTTTACTGGCGCTTATTAACTTTATGTACTGATTCAATTCACGAAGAAATCGGGGCTACTTCTCTCTACAACTTTTGTTGCAATTACAAATATATTATGTGGTGCGGCTTAGTTACCGGTCATATTAGTCCGGCGTCTCAAATTTTATCACGTGGCAGAGAGTAGTCGGTGCACTTTATTTATTTTTTATTGGCGCCGCTAGTTCTCGAATATTAATAAAAGTAAAGAAACGAACAAACACAAGTCAGAGGCCATATGCGTCACTTGGTGGCAACAATCACAACAATTGCCTAACGTAGCACATCCAACGTCATTAAGTTTCGCATTTGGCCATGCTGGCTTAAGTATAGAAAGTCGACCACTATCGAAATAAAGTATTGCACCACTGTTGAATTTCCCGCGTTCTTCCTACAAGAAAGAAGAGGACGAGGATCGGGCCAGGGAGCGCGTGAGTGCGTTCGAAGGGACTAGCTGCCATCTTGGACGTTCTGGGCTGAGGTGGACGCTAATAAACGCCTGTCTGAGTTTTGAGTTTTTATCGGCTGTTCCGTGTGCCACGTACTCTAATACTTGGTGCCGAAACCCGGGAGGCGACAGCCGGGAGCTACCGTCAAGGGACTTCGCTGGTGGCTACCGACTGGAACCACTGCCACGAACCATGGAGGTAGACGGATCAGCTGACCGCCATGGATAAGCTCAAGTTGAAGCGAGCCACAAGAAGGGCCCAAAACACCAGGATCATTCAAGAGGCAAGTGCGGTGCTAGAAAACAATGTCGCGACATTGCGACAGATTGACTCTATTTACGAGCGGCTCAAAAACAATAACGATGAATTGAAGAAGATTAATGATGAATTAGAAAGCCACATAAGTGACGAGGCATTCGAGGCGGATTACGCAACCGTATTTGAATATGAGGACAACGCGAACCGCATCTTAGCCGAGCTCCAGAGCAAACGCCGCCAGCTGTCCGAAATCAATTCATTGTCATCGCCAGTCGATGTTCGCGACATGCCGGTGGCCACGGGGCATTCTGAAAGGCCAGGAGTCAAGTTGCCGAAGCTGGTAATTAATGCTTTCGACGGTCATCTGCGCAAGTGGAACGCGTTCTGGGAGCAATTCGACCAGATCATCAACCAGAACGGAACTCTTATAGCTACCGACAAATTCAACTACATGAGGTTATTTTTGAAAGGAGACGCGGCGACAGCTATAGCAGGGCTGCCTACCACCGAAGCGTGTTACGTTGACGCCTTGGACATGCTAAAATAGCGTTTCGGGGACAAGAAGCGATTGGAGCAGGAGTTTTTCTCAAGGCTTCGAAGGCTCACTCCTGTGCGTTCTTCTAATGAAGTAACAAAACTTCGCAAGTTGTACGACCAGGTACTCATTAACACGCGGGGACTGGAGGCGCTTGGCGTGAGCAAGTCGTCTTTCTTGTCGATGCTATGCGACGTTCTGCTCAGGGCACTGCCACATGACATTGTCGTAGCGTATCACAGATCTTGCGCCACACAAGCTGCAAGTTCGGCCAATGACAACGTTCAGCAAGCCACGGAGCTAGAGCGTCTGCTGCAGTTCGTCTCTATTGAACTGGAAAGTCTAGAAAAGAGTGACTTTGGGGAGCAAAAAGTATACGAAGAGGCGACTCATCCTAGAGACAATAAGAACCGCCGGTTTGACAGTGCGTACCCAACGTCATCAGTGCTTCATAACCAAGCTTCAAAAACACCTCTGGATACGGGCTGCATTTTCTGCAAGTCAACGCAGCATTTGACGGAGTCTTGCCGTACAGACCTATCGCTGTCAGCGAAGAAGAAACTTCTCGCCGCCGACATGCGGTGCTTTCTGTCTACCATTAAAGGCCACCGTGCAAGGGATTGCAGACGGAGAATTGCATGCTCCGGCTGCAGAGGTCGTCATGCGTCTGGTATTTGCGACCCAGATAAACTAAACCGAAAGGCCCATGAAGACGTGAAAGGCAGCAGTACGACTGTATGCGCAGCTACAACTAAGAGCAACGAAAGAAGTGACACTTTGACGTGCGTGCTCCTACAGACTTTTCGAGCATGGGCAGTGACAGATTATTCATGCCGTTACATCAGAGGCGTGTTCGACGGAGGAAGTGAACGTATTTTCGTAACAGAAGCTTTTTCAAGGCGGTTAAAGTTGAGGTGTCGTGGTTTTGATGCCATAGCAATAAACACTTTCGCCAGTGTGAGCAGTTGCACACCGAAAAGATTTCCCATCGTCGAGCTTCACCTCCGAAGTCAGCATTCCGACGTTGAAGTTGCATTGAGAGCCATCGAGATACCCCACATTTGCCAAGAAATATCAGCCAACACGATGACTTCTTCGTTCGTCACATCATTAAAAAAAACTGGGCACGATATCGCCGATGAACTGATCCACCCCCGTCCATTGAAAGAGAAAACGGAGCAAGTGTACTAATTGGCTCAGACCAGATGTGGGCGCTGATGACAGGTGAACTCGCCAGACCGGGAAACGAGGAAACACTCATCGCTATGAACTCAAAGTTCGGATGGATGTTTCAAGGGAGCACCGAGCACTTGTGGTCAAAGCCAGTCAACTCACGGGTCATGGTATGCGTGTTGAAGACGCATGTAGATGTTGATGAAGAGCTAATCTGTTCATCTTGGGAGCTGGAGAGTATCGGTATATCCGATAATGCCAACCAGGCATTAACGGCTTGTAAGAACTGTAAAGACACCGCTTCGCAAGATTCTTCAAAGAGCCTGCCTCAACTCCGAAGAACTCATGACAGTACTCGCAGAAGTTGGAGCTGTCGTCAATTCTAGGCCACTTACTTTCATTGAGTCGGAAGACGGCGAACTGTGCGCTCTGACTCCTGCCGATCTGTTAATTGGCCGTAGGTTCACGACGATACCACAAGGCAACATCGAGAACGCGGAGATCTCAACGCGTACGGAGGCCTTCCGGCGACTTCAGTACAGAAGGCGCCAGACCGAAAACTTTTGGAAACTATGGACCAAAGAGTACTTGAGCCTACTACACGGACGCGAGTGCAACTACTCGCAAAGACTTCTACACAATCCCCGCAACCAAGCAAGTCACTACGATAACTGCCACAGTGAAGACTACCTCGGTATGCACAGCAGAGGCTGCAGCCATAGCGCTGGCCATACGGGACGCTGACTTTAAGGGT
The DNA here is from genome assembly GCF_013339745.2 of Dermacentor silvarum. NCBI lineage: Eukaryota > Metazoa > Arthropoda > Arachnida > Ixodida > Ixodidae > Dermacentor > Dermacentor silvarum. Next base: position 439,366,351 of record NC_051154.1, read on the forward strand.
CAACCGGCTTACGTGCTTACAGACTCGCAGGCAGCGTGCCGACTCTTCATGCGGGGAATTCTACCGCGCAGCGCTACAAGAATACTGCGCTCACGCCTCGACCTGGATCATGGCATAATGTGGTGCCCAGCACACAACGGACTGGATGGGAACGAAAGGGCAGACCGCATAGCTCGAGGATGTCACAACCGAGCGGTGACCAGAACCCTAGAGGAACCTCCGTCCGCAGTGCGCGACATATTGGAAAATCAAAGAAGGGAGAGACGGACATTCGGCCCTCCGCACTCCAAACTAACCAGAATACAAGCGCGGGACTGGCGTTGCATCCAAACGAACACATACCCACACCGAAATCTCCTATGCAAGATGCACCCGGCGCATTACACAGACACCTGCCCGTGGTGTGGAGCAAAACCCACGCTGCCTCACATAACGTGGGACTGTATGGCTAGGCCGGGAGATGTCAACTCACCCCCTCTAAGGCAGTACTTCGTACTTCGTACGGCAGTGGGAGGCACTGCTCGCAAGCGAGGACCGGGAGAGCAAACTGGCCCTCCTGGACCAAGCTCAGCGAACCGCTAGAGCCAGTGGAGCCCTGGACTGAGGGCCCCACCCAGACTTGCCGTTAAACCTTTTACCGATTTAATAAAGTTTTTTCCTCCTTCTCCATCTTAGATCTGCACACTTCTGTGACACATGGAGCAAGAACAATGTTAAAGAGGGCGACGTTGTACTTGTACATGCGGAAAACCTTCCACGCCAAATGTGGCAACTCGCAAGGGTGATTGAAGTCTACGCAGGAGAAGATGGACATGTTCGCTCTTGCAAGATAAAGCGACAAGACGGCCTCGTCACGACAAGGGTCATCCAAAGACTGTTTCCGCTTGAACTACAGGCATGACCGCACTTCGCGGCCTGGAATGTGTTGAATTTCCCGCGTTCTTCCTACAAGAAAGAAGAGGACGAGGATTGGGCCAGAGAGCGCGTGAGCGTGTTCGAAGGGACTGGGCGTTCGAAGGATCTTGGACGTTCTGGGCTGAGGTGGCCGGTAATAAACGCCTCTCTGAGTGTTGAGTTTTTGTCGGCTGTTCCGTGTGCCACGTACTGTAATACCATGATAAGATCAAATAGTTGCGCGACACACACCTGCGTAAGCGTTTTGCCAATGCACGGGCTTTCCTTCCAGTACATATATGTTCTTTTCTTTTATTGCGATAGCAATTATATAGCCACTCCAAGCGCATTTTTGCCGCCGCCGTCGCCGTCGTCGTCACCGTGAGGTTCCGTATAATGTCCAACGGCGATAAAACCGTCGCCGTGCGCCTTACGCTGTGTGTGCGAGTGAAAGCGTGCGAGGGTGAGCTAGCAACCGCAGCCTAATCTCGCGCACGCGAGAGAGGAAGGAGGCCGGAAGTGCACGTTCACGCGCGAGGCACGGGGAGGAGGTGACCGAAACGGTGGGGGGTGCGTTCTGCTCTCACAGCGCGGCCGCGCGGGCGCCGTATCTTGAAAGCGATCGGCGACGTGGCGGACGTGCCCGCCCGCGCAGGCCTCATCTTCAAAGCGATCTCCGATGAGGACAAAGTGCATGCGCCGAGTGCCGGTAGCTTCTTATGCGCTGTGCTTCCGACGTTTAGTTCGCGTTGAAACGAGAGCCAGCGCGGAGGTCAATTTGCACGCTGCCGCTGGCGCGCTTTGTCACTCCAGCGTTTTGACAAGTTTCCGTGGTCATGCAGCGAGATGTGTTCATGTTTACCTGTGCGCGCGTGACACCGGCCGTGCTTGTTTATTTAGTTAGTAAGCGAATATTTACAACTTGATGCGGCAAATAAAACTACTATCCTTACTTCGTGTAGCTTGTCTACTAATTTGTTATCGCAATCGATGCTTCGCCTTTAGGAGGAAACTACGGCTTTTTGTTAATATTATTGCACGCTTGAAAAGTTATATGACAGCTGTGTTTTATACTTATGGCTTACTTTCCATTTCTGAGATTGTTACTTCCCTTACCACGCATTTTGGACAAGAACAGACACGCCACGCCTATCACTATGGCGTGGTGACGCCACCGCTTCTGCGCCAGTGTCCGACTGTCATTTAGTGCGCATGCGGTTTTTGTGCGGTCACCGGTTATTAAAAACTGTGTTGTTTGATAATCTATTTCGATACGTAAATCCCGAAGTGGCAGGTCAAAGTGTGAAAGCCACTTCACGCAACACCGTATAGGCCTCCACCTTGAAGTGATGGACGTAGCCAGTCGTTATTCGCATTTTCTCACCATTTTACTTCATTTCATCGCTACATTTAAGCACATGCTCAAATTTAGTGTTGTTGGATGCATGTCAGTGGTCCGGCCTCTGACTTGTCAAGATACCTTTAGTATAAAGGTACTGCGGGTTTCCTCGAGGCGTCATATATGCAACCGCACTAAAGTGAGCTACTCTAGAATGTGAACCACACAGCGTGAAGAATACGCGTCGAGATTTTATAGCATTTACGAATTATATACAATAAAGTCGACAAAATGGGTCCTTCTCTTACCAATGCAAAGCGCAAGCGCTTCCTCGTTCGCAAATTATGGCTACCTTCAAGACACTGACCGGGTTGTTCTAATCTATTCTGCGCACTTCGTGCGCCTGGACATAGTTCAGCAGATTAGCCACTGCCATTTATACGTATATCCCAGATAATGCAGCGTGCTGTCGCCACTCTGGCCTAACCTAGGTAAATTTTGATTAGAACCAGAGCAATATCTAGAACCAGAGAGGCAAAAAAATTGTTTTTGTCACTGAGAGCGACTAGTCGTTTGCTGACACCTTCGCTGCCACCTTTTCGGCTATCGCGAATGCCCAGCGTAATTTCGTGCTCACTATTGTTGCTTGACAGCGAGCAAAAATTGGATCGTATATTGCAGGTAGAAGATAGGAAACAAAATTTTATTGAGGCTGAGACGTGTGGTTGCGGAACTGGTGTTACAGGCTTTCGTATAAGCATCATATCGAATGCAAGCCTCAAATGTTCCAGTAGTTTCTCATTAACATACTCAGCACTAAAGCTGGAAATCGTTCATCACAGACGCCTTGCCACTGCACCGCGAGTTTTGCGCAGAGAAAATGTAGCATGTAATGGCCGACCTAATGTTACGATTTCAGCGCAATTCTAACTCTCCGCACTTCGTCACCTTATTTACCACACGGATCGGCCGGTCATGAAGGGTGGACGATAAGAAAGGACTGGCATAAGTGTAGAGCGATAGGAACCATGATATGATGCTGACCTTGTTTTCATAGAGTGCCGGAGCACACGTGTCGTCTCAAACGAGCACGCCAGTGCATGCTCATGTCTCGCCTTCTACTCCGCGTGTTGTAGTGTATGGACACAATATGGCACGATGTGTTCAAGCAGCGACGAGGTATTCTAAGACACTGTTTTTTATTTGTTTCAGGCACACATAGACGACAATTGCATCAAAGCTGCAAAGCATTTTGGAAATTTTACACTTTCAGGCTCCATTGCGATAAGCCGTCATATTCTTTCAAGTCAATGAATAAAGGTGGATGGGAAAATGATCAGTGCCCGAGAGTTCATTTCCTTTCTCTGTTGTGAAGAAGAGTAGCTCTCAACACCCTGCATGTCAATTTAACGGCTTTTTTTTCGATTTCACAAAGGTGAGAGCATTTTCCAGTTTATTTCGCATCATTGCGGAGCCGCTTACGAGATCCCGTCATCGTAGGCTCCGAAGAATGTATTACAATACACTAAATGTCTGGGCTCGTATTTGCAAGAACCTCCTACGTCAGAATTGTTCGCAAGAGAAAAGTCTAGCCGATCCTAATGCTGGAAGTATTATTATCGAAGGCCGCCAGCTAATGGAAAAGGACATTTACGGACAACCCCTGTTATGTTAAGCAAGGGTTATCTTTAAGTAAGCGTTATTTCCACCACTGTTATTGTATGAAAGCGCGTAGGTTTCACCGTGTGTTTTAGGGTCCTATAACGATCAAACCGTGCCGGTGATTTTGTGAGGGCACATGACACGAACCTGCTGTTATACGAAAATTGTGGCAGGTAGAAGGCTGTTGTTTCTATTGAGACTTACGAACTCGCACGCTTTGTAAGGAAAGCACCTTGGTGTTTCTTACTGCACAGTTAAGATCATGCTGTGGCCGTGATGAGCAAGGACACATCAGGTATTCGCCTAACAACATTAAAAACACGGCCTATAAACTACGTAGTTCGTATTTGTGCGTGCCGAAGGTTCGCAAAGGACGAGACATGAACTTCAATATTTTATTATCTATTTGTTCACAATGGTAGATGTATCCATGGTAGCATGTCATAGCCGCTTATGGCCGGGTCGGCTACAAATGTTCATCAGCATATGCTGAATGCTCATAAAGTCTTCTCTTTACACTAGTCCTCGGCAGCCTGAAAGCAAAC